>NC_137436.1:40412542-40600042 GCF_964374335.1 Astatotilapia calliptera | reverse complement strand
AATAGCCAGTGTGTGGTGTAAAGCCTCCATCTCCAACTATATGTGTTTATAACCAGAAGGTCAGACAGCTGCAGTACGAACTTATCAGGTGATGATAGCAACACTCTCAGCGCTTCACCTTCCCTGAAAGTGTCCCATCAATGTTCAGAAATTACATTTTGCTCTTTATTTCTATGAATGCTCTTTTCTAAGCACTGGTGACACGTAGAAATATAATATTTGTTTCTGTTACAGGTTTAAATTTGTACGTTTTGCCCCTCGTAATAGAAGCAACAGAGAACCTCTGGAACAGGCTTCAGCACCCTCATGACTCTGACTTGGAAAAATAGTTAATAAAATGTATGGATTATATACTTATATTACATTTTAAGTCAGCTGATTGACAGTATTGAGTCCAGAGTCCAATAACTCTTAGTTCACATTTTAATTATCGCCATGTTGCAGTTTTGTAGCCTGACTTGGACTAATTTCACTTATATTCTGCACATTTAAGTCATTCTGTGATTGTAATAGGCCACACTGTGCTCTTTGCATGAAACCCAGGTATGCATGCATCATAACACACATACGTCGTCTCGTGAAACTGAAGCGGAAATGTTCTTTCCAGCAGGTCAGTCAAGTTCAGTAATTAAGCTGACTAGACACCAGAAACAGTGACAGTTGGTTTTCAATAGGCTCCTGTGGCGCGTGTGTGCTTCATACTTGTCATACTTCACATTCCTGTTTACTCCATGCTCTGTAGTATCGAACCATCAGATGTCTGTGTCTTTGTACAACAAATAGCATCCTGTTGATTCATCAAACCAAGTGTGAGTCACTGCATTTCTTTTTCAGGTAATTTTATTCATCCAGAGGGATCGCTTATAGTTAATAATAATCAAAGGGCGTATAAAATACTGAAGCAGCTTCTGAGTCTGAAAAATGTGGAAATGCCATAAACCTGCATTCTTTTTTAATACAGCATGTGATTGCAAAAGGACTGTTGGGGAAAACAGCTCTCTGACTTGACCTCAGAAGATACTTTCCAGCTGAGTTCATGGGCTCAGTCACTCAGTTCAGATCATATTCTTTATGAAACAAAACCTATGAAAATATTGGTCATTCTATGTTTTATCGGGGATCACTCACTAACAAATTGTGATTGACATCCGCCTATAAGGTTGCAGTGCATCACTCTCGCCACGTGGTTTCAAAATCTTTCATGTCTTAAAGAGAAAGTAAAGGAAAACATGCTCCGTCATACTTTTAAAGTTTGTACTCCAATCTAATTTTGGCCAGCTGTAACTTCAGAATTTTAGCTACAGAAGTAAATAAATAAAAAGCTCGACTGCACGTCAGCTATTTTAACTATAAACTGTTCTGTAAAAACTTAATTAGGTGCTAAAACTGGAGAGATGAAAATTCAGCATTTGTGCTCCGAGAAACAAATAAAAATATGAGCATTTAGATCCTTAAATGAAGCTTTAGCCCTGTTGTATCTCCCTCTGGCCAACCTGCTGGTTCAGTTCTCCACCTCATGATTTGCAATAATTCATTAATGTTATTGACAGATGTACAAATGTGAGCGATTCCGCTCAATAACATGAGTCACAGTTATACCCTGCCTCCTTTTGTACAAACCGCCCAATGCTCACAATGGAACCAGGCAATTAAAGTACAAGATTAAAAACGTGCACATTAGAGGAACATTATATGTTTTCAGTCAGTAAGAACACATCGATCCAGGTTTCCTTCAACATAAATCAGAGTTCAAAGTGAGCACACACCTGAGCTGCAAGCCGAGCATGTCGGATATAATGACTGATGTCTCTGCACAGGCTGAATCGAATGTTTTGTAAAATGCTGATGAGCAGCTCTGTCATCTCATTTTACAGATACATTAACATGCTAATGAAAGTCAGCAGTAATCTGAGCTGTTAAGTGCTTCTGCCTCTAATCAGATTCACAATAAAACAAACCACTGAGTCCATCAAGATGCTTCAGGGTGAAGCTTCATGTTGGCCAAGGTTGGTCGAGCTTCACTGCAGCCTGCATGTGCTCAGTTTCCCCTCTGAAGAAACAGAGGATTTCAAACAAGGTGAAAAAAGTCATTAAATGGAAAGGCTGCTCCAAAGTCACGTGCAGCTGCAGCAAAGGCCCCGTCCTTCAATCTGGTTCATGTACATGTCAGGAGCTGCCACGTTCTGGACCCCAGCTGAAAAAACCCTCATCTAACAACAGCTTTTATTTGTTTAAACCACCATCAGATTTCTTTGACAAAGGGCCCCTTCTGTTTTTTTCTTCGTTCAGACTGAGGAAGTTTAATGCCATGCATGATTTTATGTCAGCACGACAATCCAACAAGACTTCCAAACAGGCTGCGGTATTCCTTTTGAGGTTGAGATAGATTTAAGAATCATCTGCATAACAGTGAAATGAAAGTTAATACTTCCTGAGCCCAAAGCCTCTCAGGCCCAAACGACGAGTTTATTAAGGCTGTTGTGTTTTTAACATGTTTTAATACTTTGTTTCTTGTTTATTTAATCTGAACAAGCCCCTAAACACAGTCAGTGATCACTGTCGGCCTCTCTCAGCTTTAATCATCACTGTTCATTTTACAGCTCAGTTTTAAACCCTTCCGATGTAACTGCAGCCCAGCAGCAGTATATGAATGACTAACCTGGTATTGTGGATGGATTATCTCAGATGTTCTCCTGACTGAAGTTTGGTCCGTTTGACTTTGGGACCTGAAGCGGAGTTTGGGCCCAGACACGGCTAATGACGTCAGACTTGAATACCGTACACAACCTGGCTAATCAAGCATCATCCGGTCTTTGAGCATGAGTCTGTTTGGAAGAGGGGAAGTCGAGACCGCATGAGTTACAGTTTCAGGTGCGAGCTGCACATTTCAGACAGAAGCTAATTGTACAGATTTATGTTTTTATTCTTGAAACAGTCCACAAGAAGGCAAAAGTGAGGCTTATTTTGAACTTAAAAAATAAAATAGGTTAACAAAGAATAAAACATATTGGTTAAGAAGCTAAACAACCTTCAGAATGGAGAAGAAGGGTGGTTTACGTGACTTTGAACATGGCACGAGTGCTGGTGTCAGACAGGCTGGTACTGCAAACGTATTTCAAAAACTTGTGACCTACTGGGAGAACTATCATCTCTCTCTAGGGTCTGGATGAAAAAGAGAAAATATCCAGTGAGCAGCTGCTCTCTGGGTGAAACTGAATTTTTCCCTTCACTTGCCAAAGATGCCAGTGGTTCTAAGTTTCCTCAGTGGAAATGCGTGGATTAGGTGTCACACTTTTTTTCATTCAGAGTCCAATTTCATTTTCATTTGCTGTTTGGTTAAGTTTGGGCAATAAAACTACTTGATTAAGTTGTGCTGCCTTACAAGTTAACTTTAATTTAGTTTAGTTAACTTTAGTTTTCATTTTCTGTTGGTGAGGTTTAGATAACAAGGCTACTGGTTTAGGATAAAGTGATAAAAGGTCAGATTTATGCAATAAAAACTCTGATTTAGGTTTAGAAAAAGATCACGAGTTGATGATGCTTCAGCTCACAGAAAACTTATATGGTGCAGATACAAAATAAAGTCCTATTAAAATTCTTTATTTAAAAATATAGAACAACCTGTGTCCATGTAAACAAACACACAGTCTTGCCATGCGAATTCATGTTTACCAGATATCTAGCTGTGTTGTTCCTTTCTTCATTAGTATCATTATTAGTAGTAATTATAGTAATTATAGTTTTTATGAAACTGTCTTATCTCTTCAGCACCACAATAATCATGATTATCATGTTTACTGCTCCCCTCTTTCCTTATCTATTATCTAATGATGATTCAGCCTGCTGTCACCCTGCAAAGGTCACAGTCATACTGTGTGCGTGTGCTTATTTGTGCGTCTGTAACAGTTTGAATGCTGTATGTGGTAAGACCTACACACAGGAGGAGGAGTGTGTGGGAGTTACATCAGTACAGTGAGAGGAGGAGGAGGAGGAGGGAGATCTGAGCACGATCTGAGCGTGGTGGTGATGGCGTCTCCTGCTGCTGCTGTTAAATGTTGATCATGTGAAGGATCTGATGCTACGAGAAGCCTGAACTCTGGTGATGTTCTGTGTTTATCTTGATCTTCTTGTTCATGTGAAACAAAGAGCGAAAGCATGAACACATCACAGAATAACAGCTGTGCAGAAACAAAAGCACCACACTGACACGACACTCAAAACTGCTGCAAATGACACGAGTGTGTTATTAGGCTGCAGTGGCCGGGCTTCTTTTTGTACTTGTTCTTGTGTCTATTTGCATCTTTGAGGTCATCTTTGCAAATTATTTGCAAATCACTTTGTTTCTATGTGGTCTTTTTGCATCTTTCCTTTACTGTATGCATAACTGCAGTCATTTTATTGTCACATTGTGCCCGTCTGCCCTGTTCTGGACTTTCCATATTACTTTTGTGCCTGTTTTAGGATCTTTTCTACAACTTTGAAGTTGTTTTATGTCTCCTTTTGTCCTCTGTACCTTTGTTTATTTCCATAATTTCTTTTTGCATTTCTAAAATTTAGTTTTATTCTCTTTGCAGTCTTTTTTGTGTTGCATTGTGCCTATTTGTTATTCGCTTCTTTGGCTTTTTTGTGTGTCTGCTTATGGTTCATTGTGGTCTTTATTTGCATCTTTGAGATTGTTCTGTGTCTTGAATTTCCAAACTGTGTGACGGCCGTCCTGTTAGGCACAAATTTTCCCATCAGCTATTCTCCACAACCGCCTGATGTACCCACACACCTGCTCCCAGTACCCTCATCAGCTCAGCAGTACAGCTTCCTGCTCTTGGGCCACAGCAGTCATTTCTTCCAGCCTTTTTGCCTCTTTGATTTTGATTGTTTTTGTGATGCAGGGTCTCTGTGTGTTCAGTGACTCAGTAAATGTTGCCTTTACTCCACCTGTTCTTCCTGTGAGTCAGAGAACATGTTGGTTAACTGACCCTGTGGACAGATCAGGACAGCAGGTCCCTGCACACACGCATCTAACAGACCAAGGCTGAAAGAGACGTCAAACAGAAAACAATGCTTTGCATTTTTTCACTCTTTTTGTAAAAGTAAAAACATTTGAGATTGCATGAAAGGGAACAAAATGTGCTGAAAAATTCATAAACTAGTAGAAAGCTGTCAGAGGGACCAGCTTGTTTATAATTACACATTTAAAAATATCTCTAATACCCAGAGATACGCGTACAGACTAAATGAAATGTCAAATGTTGTTTTTCATTTGTTTGTTTTAAAAGTCAGAATTTAGACGGCTTGGGTTAACATGTTTATTTTAAACGTTTTTAGGAGCCAATATTTATTTGTTTGTTTTTGTATGAGTCTGCATTATGTCAAATATCAGCACACTTTACTTCCATCATGGCAGAAAGTCAGAATTTCTCTACATGAGTCACGTCACCTTCATTTCCCCCAGAGAGCAGCGGGCAAAGAGGCGGGGTTTCCCCTGTGAACTTTCTCTCCGCTACGTGATGAGATCCTGTTGCCAGTGGTGCTTTCGGGTTTTCTGGTTTTTAACCTCAGCTCACACACTGAACAGAATGAAAGTCTGGAGTCTCTAGTTTTCAGATGACAGACTTTCCCACCTCTGTTCTGCTTTTCCCACGGTCATTACAGATTGCTCCAGCAGTAAATGTTTGGCCACCTTTTGGGCCATTTAGCAGGAACTTTCCCTGGTCTCTTGAGTTTCTAACAAGCTTCTTGTTGCTGCAGGGGAAAGGGTGGGTATGAAAGTGTCACTTCCCTGAAACGTCCCTGAGGAAAGCAGCCCTGTTGTCACCCCTCTCTGGTTGCAAACACGCCACAAACGAGCCCGATATCAGTTCAGTCAAAAACAGGCACGAGGCGGGTGGAGCTCTGTCAGCTTTCTCCAGAAATGTAAAAAGTTGTTTCAGGGAAATAATCCACCTTTTCTTTGTATGAGTCTTGATGAGCTTGACTTTCTACTTCCTCTCTGGCCTCACCCCCGCTCCCCCTCCCTCCCAGAGGAATGTACAGCAGTGTTCAGGTGATACCAGGTAACATTCCAACTTGGCTCGACCTCATTAAGTCCTTGAGCTGCAGGAAACAGAGCCAATGAATACTGCTGCTGCTGGTAATGAGGATAATGCTGCACGCATAGTGACAGCTGTGTTTACCTGTGACTGACTCTGCAGAACGAGACCTGGACTGAGACCAGATCTGAGTCTGCTGTTCGCTTACAGGAAATCGCAACTGTCTCAGCAACGGGAGGTCAAAAATGAAACGAGCATTGCAGCAGCAACAACACAAGCAAGTGTGTGTGTGGTGGAGACTAAGATCTGAAATTTACTATACTGGTGGAGACCAAACTCCAGGTCCCCACGAGTTTGAAGGCATTTTTCACACTCAAAATGTGGTTTAGTGTCAGGGTTACAATTAGGTTATGTTATGTTAGGGTAAGGGTCAGGGTAAGCAGCAATGAGATGTCCCCACAAGGATAGCAACACCTAACTAAGTGTGTGTGTGTGTGTGTGTGTGTGTGTGTGTGTGTGTGTGTGTGTGTGTGTGTGTGTGTGTGTAGGGGGGTAAACTTTCTAAACTTTTTTATTGTGCCACACCTAGTTGGATAAGTGGATCATCTACAAATCGTCTTCTAATTAGAAGGCGGGTGGTTTGATTCCTGGCTGCCCCCGTTTGCACGCTGAAGTATCAGCCAGATTTGGTTACTTACAGCACAGTGCACCACATGCAGTGAACAAAATGTGCACAAGATCTGGTTCCCTGTCAGCACCCAGACTCAGGATAGACTATTTGAGCTGATTCTGGGCATTCAAGCATGCTGTGTATATGCAGGGGTACACAACGTTTGCACACTAGGCCAAGGTTTGCTGTGCATACATTGTTTGTCTATGTTACTGTTTTGTGTGCACATGTCCTATGAGTTACCATCTGATTTGTGCAGCGGAAGCTGTTGTCTCAGTTGGAGTAATTAACACGTTTGCAGAACAGTTATGTGAAGTTTTCTTGTTTGCACAGGTTTTTCCCATAGCTGAACATATTCACAGGGGATATTTTCTCATCCGTGTTCACAATTCCCATGAGGATAATGTCAGATGTTTTAGACACATCATTTGTGTTATTTGTATTGTAAATAGTGATGTGTCTTAAACTGTGATCTCAGGTATGCTGTTGACTGTGACACGCATTTTATTCTTATTCATACTCTCTTGCTCAGCTTCACACAGGCTACGTTCTTCACAAACATCAGTATTTTGTTGGCACGAAGCTTCTATGTTTGCTCTGTCATTAAGGACTTTACTGGATTTCTGCAGAAAGCATCAACAGAACCATCAGAGTTCACTCTGCCGGGCAGCGTGAGTGAATTTCACGTGAAGCTGACAAGTCATTTTTCAGTTGCACGCGCTCGTGCCGAACGCACTGAAGTCATCGTCCTGTCTGCTGCTAACAGCGCAGAAAACACAGATGGTAAAATCATGATCCACCAAAGTGCAGATCGACTGCAGAACAGCAGCAGCAAAACATGCTGAGACAAAGAAACGGGTGAAAAACAGACATGACAAAATCCAGAAAACTGTATGAAAGTGGAAAATGTGATAAAAGCTGATGACTGATTCCAGTAATAAGGACAAGAAGAAGAAGAAGAGGAGAGCAGCTCAACAACATGACTCAACAACATGACTCAGCACACCCAGCCCAGAGCTGGCCTGCTGCCAGTCTGTTTACTGTGAGCTTCACATGTCTTCATCTGATAATACAAACATGTAGCATTCTGTTTTTATTTGTTTTTAATGCATTTATTGTTTTCTCCAAATGAAATGTTTTTTCTTTGTTCGCCTTGTTGTTGTGTTTTGTTTTTAAACCTCAGCAACAAACTGCCAAAGCTTCCTCTTACAAGCAGAAAATGTTTATGAGCTTCTTTGCAAATATGTTTTGCTGCCGCCTTTTAAAAAACTGAATCAGTAACAGTCAGCAGCAGATCTTAGTCACCTTAAGCGGCTGGAAAATCAGTAAAAGTTTTCACATGCATTTCCAAACACGCAATAATTATGTGACTCTTTGTCTGAAAACAGACTGGGAGTCCCAAAAAAGCTCAGTGTGAGTAAAAACTGTGAGTCACGTTCAACCGTGAAGGAAACACAACACGTTTTGAGCTATTTTTGGGAGAACTGATGTTTCGTTCAACATAAGAGAGGAGACAGAGTCTGATCTTTCCAGACGGTGAGGTGGTCAGTGAAGCAGACATGTGAGTCAGGACAGACTAAACTGTCTGTCCCTCTGTCTGTCTGTGTGTGACTCATGTTGATTTTGGTTTTGTTCATAACAACCTGCAGCTGATAAAGCAGCTGATACCTGGTGTCAGTGCCCCCTCTGCTGGTCAAAACATGAATTAGCAGATTTTGCTAGCTCATTGTAGCGACCAGCTGTCGTTACTGAACCATCAGCGCCATCTGCAGGAAGACCTCAAGTCTCCTGCCACAAGAAATCCTCATGTTTTGCCTCACAGTAATGAAAGTTACAGAGTAGAAAGCATATCTAATGAAGTTATTCAAGCAGTTATTCAAACAAGCACAAATGACCAGTTCACACAGGAGGAGCACTAGCTCGGATAGTGAGTTACATCAATAGTGTGGTTGCATCACTCAGATACAAACATGTGGTAAGTATACACAAACAAAATACTGCAATTTCACTCATAATAACTGAAGAATAGACTTCTGGGATCTGCTGGTGGTACAATTTAAGACATAACAATCATTTGCCTGTTAAACTGCTTCTGAAGACGCTGGCTGTAAAAAAGAAAAATTAACTGAGCTGAAGCCGAGCAGACAACTAGCAGCAAACAACAACCGATAATAACCTGATTAAAAAAAATAAAATAAAAATCTATTATTGTCGATTCATTTCAGTTTTCTTTATATAGCACCAAATCCCAACAATCAGAGGACCTCTTCACAGGGAGACCAAAAACGTTTTTTCACAAATACTGGGCCTTCTAGCATCGAACGATGTGTGAATTGTCTCACTTCTGTGGTTAGACTCAAGTGGACTTAAGAGGAACTGCAGTTTTTGGCTGTAATAATTTGTGATTTCACAGTTACAGTTCTTTGAATATTCTTTTTTAGAAAGACATAAAACATTTAATGGAGAATAACTGCTGCTGCTCATTCACATAACCACATAAGATCAGTGGACTGAAGTGTGTGAGTGTATCCAAACTGTCAGTTTCACGTCAAGAAAAGACAAGCCTGAGAAACTAACACACTGAGATGCCGGGTATGTACACACATGTATACACACACACACACGCACGCACACACACAAGCGTGCATGCTTCCCGGAAACAACCAGAAGGAGGTGATGCTCACATCCTCCAGACTCTTCCCGGTTATCATGCCCCCCTCACGCGATGCAGCGCACCACAGCCCCGGAGAAAACTGATTGGCTGTTGGGAATCCAGCCTCTGGGGGACAAATCAGAGAGCATCTCTGTGATGTGTCCACAAACGAAACACAAGGCAGCGATAAGAGGAAAAAGAGACTTCCCGGCATCAATGTCAGAGGATAGTGTGTGTGTGTGTGCGTGTGCGTGTGTGTGTGTGTGTGTGTGTGCGTGCGTGTGTGTGTGTGCGTGTGTGTGTGTGTGTGTGTGTGTGTGTGTGTGTGTGTGGTATTAGACAGATCAATATCAACATAACAGATGTGTTTGAATAGAATAGCCCTGTACAATGATAATAAACACTAAACCATAACAGATGTGTTTGTGTTGAACTGCTGCTGACTGATGAACACTGAGCCCAGGCAGAGGTCTGTCCTTCTACCTTTCTGAGGACCTACATGAAAACATGATGCATTCCCAGGCCCCTGATACTAATCCTAATCTCAATATAGTTCAAATTTGACCCAATAGAATTTTAGTTTCAGTGTATTTTAGTTTCAAATCCAAACAACAACAAAAGCTGTCTTTGTGCCCGCTTCATGTAAACTTTCACAGAAGATAAAAATAAGTAGAAGAGGTCATCCTAACCCAAGTCTGCCCTCTGAAATTGGATCTTTTATAAGCATTTCAATCCTTTCCAAGAGGAATATCCCGAGATGTCTGGCACCAGCAAAAGAAAAGCAAGCTCACACTTACCGGCCTCATTATAGTTTTATCAGAGGAAACTCGGACCAGACTCAGGTTTACGGGGCACATCGTGACTCATCTGTGACCACCAGCAGCGTTAATCGCATACAACATCTAGAAATATTGTCACCATCACCATGGAAAAGCCTGTTAAAGCCCAGAATACTGCAGATTTTCCCGTTTTCCCCAGTTTGGGTTTGCGTTACTGAAATTAAAATAGTAAAGGCGAGTCACTCTGGAGACACTGAAAACCTTAAGACATTCAGGCTCAGTGTTTCCAGCTGTTTCCAGATAAATAGCTGGAAATAGCACAAAGTGGATAAGACACATCACAGATGATTTGAGACACCTTTCTTTGGTTGTCTGCTCCAGAGCCAGCATGGTGGATTCTTTGAAAACTTTCTCTTACACTGTTAAGTAACACATTTTGTATGTGTACTGGGAAGCACAATACTAGCATAATACAGTGCAGGGCTGCTAACAGAGGTGATAAGTAATAACCATGAAATACCAGCTCCAATGGACGAGGTTGTTCTCACTCCAACCGTGTAGTAGACCGACGATTTGTTACATCCCGAGGCGTTCCTCAGGAATGCGAAAGCTGACCTTCCGCGTTCCTATGATACGCGTCGGGTTGTGGATAGAATCCAATAGATTGATGCTCCCGGCTGTTCTCATGTTTCCTAATTTTTCCAAACTCCTAATACAGGATGTGTTGTTTGGCTGAAAGCTTAGCATACCAAAGATTTGTCACGTAGCATAAAATGTTACACTTTGGGAGTGAGAACGGGTTGAATGGACATAAAACCAGCGCTGAGATGGTGAAAATGATGCTTACAGAACTGGTGGAAACCAAGAACTGAGCCTAAAATCCTGAAGACACATCAAATTTATTGAAATTCATGTTGTGATGTGCAGCAGGCAGGATTGGACCCAAATGCAGGACTCTCAAAGATGGGACTTAAACTCAAAACACAGCTTTTATTGCTAGAAAAACGCTCGAGGACAATAAACACACAAACAAACCAAAACCTCAAACGTGAAACGAAACACTAGGAAACTAACAGGAGCACGAGACAAACACACAGCATGAAGAGGACACAACACACGGCGTAAATACACACCGGAGCAATCAGGGAATGGGAGACAGGAGGGAAACACAGCTGGGAAAAATCAGACTTAACGGGACAAGGGAAGCAAAACTGACAGGAGCGTCTCATGTCAGTGTTTCAAAGTAAAACAGGAAACACGACAGGCACAGACGTGACACTGAACACTACACTGAACACGAGGGGACAAGAACAAAACCTAAGGACTAAACTCTTAACCAGAATTAAACTGAAACATAGGATAATAATAATTATCAAAACAGCACAACTAGAGAATCAGAACATAAATAATAACACAGAATAATACCAAAACACAAGAACCTGAAAATACTGATCAAAATGATCCGAACCATGGCATTAAAAATACAGCTAATGTAAAGAGCACATTTTTGAACATGCATTTCATTTTCATATCACCCCAACTGAAAACAAATGAGCAAAAAATGTTTTTTTAGTACCTAAAAATGTAAAGATTTAAAATAACCCAAAAACAAAGATGAATGAAGCTTTAAATGTTTCAGCTTGGTAGTGCTGGATTTCTTTTTTTTTTTTTTTTCAATTTCATTGTGTTGTTGTTGAATTCTTGCAACACAAACTGAATCCTGTATTTGAGCTGCGGATGTTTAGGAGCCCTGGAGTAAAGCTTCTTTTTTAAACCTGCAGCAGCATCTTGTGTAAAACTTGCTCAACCACATTAAGAGTTTCCACAAACTGACATGAAAATCCAGAGGCCAGAACATCTGTACCTGTTCTGCAGGTGACTCAGAGTTTGAGGCTGGTGTTTTCCATTGTTTGAGTTCAGGACAGCAGATCAAACACAAACAGAGGAAACATGAGTCACATCAAACTCTGGAATCTTTATTTATGCATTTAATCCACCTGATTACACCATGTCATTCCTGCCATTTTACTGAATTCTTTAAAGTTTTTATCAAAGTCTTTGTGTAATGAAGGTAGCTTCAGTTTCACTTTTTCCCAACTCGTCTTCCTATCTTTTACGTATGCTTGCAGATTTTGATTTCTTGTGTCTCTACAAGAATGAGGTACAAAAAAGCAAGATAACAGCAGTGACACCTTGCACAAAAGTTGCAGGTATTATTCTAGAGACCGTTGCTACAAATGAGACTTTATTTCATAACACAGCTAACAGTGAGGCATGGTGACAGTTCAAGAACACAGCATGATGAAAAGCTTTATACAGTGAAATTAAATACAAAGCTGACGTGTACATAACATGAGCTCGTCTAACGTGTTCTAGTGTTTGTGCTTCGTAAAGTTTTTAAGCTCACTTATTTTCAGATTATAAATTGTCAAGTAAAATGGAAGGAAAGGCATTTTGAATGTAGCACGGTCAGCTTTCCTGCCAGGTAAAGGAACAGCCCAACATTTAGAAATCCTGTTGGTGTGATGAGAAAATACATATCTGAGGTCTTCAAGAGTATTAAATATAAAGGCTAGCTTAGCACAAGGTATGCAAAATTCCAGTTTAGCTCCCACTGTGGATCAGCAAAGTGGGGAAACGAGGATTCCCATAAAATCAGTCCAACACCAGCGTTTTCCCTGCCTCATGTTCCCTGCCCTGCTCAGTGTTAATAATCCGCACTGTTTATTTCATAATAAAGTCTCATTTGTAGCAACAGTCTCTAGAATGACACCTTGCACAAAAGTTGCAGGTATCATTCTAGAGACTGTTGCTACAAATGAGACTTTATTTCATAATAAAGTCAAAGGACAAACTGATGACATGTTAGCTGACTTAGAGGCTGCTGACCTTTCTTTGGACAAACATGTTTAAAAACACACTTAAAAAGTTCCAATAGACTAACATTACCTGTGAATGAAGTTAATTCAGAGTTCATGACCAGGTGCTGACATTTTAATGATGCAGTTAATAAACTGACAGATATGAACTGAGTTTAGAACGACAGACTGAATTACTTTATTTTCAAGTAGAACTTTGTAAGGTGAAAAACAAACTTTCTCACAGAAACTTAGGTGAATAAATGTAACAAGCACATTCAGTCTACAGTCAGAGAAGGAAGCAGGAAGGGTGGAGATATGAACTAAAACAACAGGAATCACAGCTTTCACGCTGGGTTTATGTCCCTTGTGTTTTTGTCATTTTATGATCTTAATTTATATTCACTGTGTTTTCAGGTTTAAAAGATGAGAATTTTTGGTGAAGAAAAGCTCACTGTGTACTTTTAACACAGGCAGTGCCTTGGCTGTCCCATCAGATGTTGTGCTTTTTACTTTTAAACAGACCCTCTCACAGCGTAGCTTAGCCATGACTTAGCTTAGCTATGTTAGCTTAGCCATGACTGTTATGTAACCAAGACAAAAGAAACAGAAACAAAACAAAGACTAACATGTAATAATGAATAAATAAGAGAAATTAAAGCATTGTGTAAAAGAACTCATATCACAAAACTAAAATAAAGCAAATACATTTTTATTTATAGTTGGCCTATAATAAAATTTTGAAGAGGTGAATAAATGCTTCTAGGTTACAGAGACTGTCCATTCGCTTCTGCTTATCCTTCTCAGGGCAGTGTTGCCAACTCCTCAGTAAGGAAAATTGCTATTGGCTGTTCTAAAAGTCATCGCCTAATTTGCATAATTGGTCATGCTAATGTAATTGTAACCTACCTTGTTGAAGAGAGAAATAACAACGTGGAACGAGACATAAAGTGAGCAAAGCACGTCTTAAATGCAGTTAGAATTTATTTAGAACTACAAATTAAATTTCTTTTAGCAATCATTGTTTTTTTTAATGTCACAACTCCAACCCTGCTCCTTTATCCGGGCTTGGACCGGCAAAAGTGACCCGAAATAGGCACTGTGGTGGAGTTACTTTGTGTGTGTGTGTGTGTGTTTATAAGTAGTTTTAAACCTTGTGATCCACAAAACAGCATAACAAGAATTGACTGGGTTACAGTTAGTGCGGGAGTGGCGGCTTTGCTCGATTCATGCAAACTCCACACAGAAAGACCCCGGAATCAAACTCAGGACCTTCATGCTGTGCGGTAACAGTGCTAACCACGGTGCCACCGTGCTGTTACAGTGACTGTTTATTCTTAATTTGATTGTCTTGAAGTGCATTTCAGAGGGGTCCAAGTTAAAACAGGTAAACAGTAGTAAAGCAGACTTTACTACTTTATTTATTTATTTAGATTAAAAAAAATAAAAAAGACAAAATTCAGGTACAAACTAGACTGTGTTGTGTGGCTGCAGGGGAAAATCCACCAAGCAGTTTGCACAAACAAATGACCAGTTACTCACACAAACCCACATATCTTGTACCGCACAGTGTGTGCTGACAAACAAATGTTCTCTGAGTCAACTGCTTGCACAGCAGCTTCTGGACAAAAAGTGCATAATAATAGTTTATTCAATGGAGTTACGGAGGACGAAGAAGGTCTCTAATATAATCTGACATTCACACTCTCTGGATTTCCGGTTACACAGAAGTGCCTCACAAGATAACCCAGACTCAATGGGTCTCAAGCTGTAGCACATAAAGTCACGTTATAAAGAAAGTTGACCCTTTTCAACTGTTAAATTAGGTTGAGTTTGCTCCTCACGAGTAAGACATCTGATTTATCTCTGTGCTGTCAATGAGACCCTTTGATGTGCCAATTTAAATGTCATTCATTAGATAGATAGATAGATAGATAGATAGATAGATAGATAGATAGATAGATAGATAGATAGATAGATAGATAGATAGATAGATAGATAGATAGATAGATAGATAGATAGATAGATAGATAGATAGATAGATAGATAGATAGATAGATAGATAGATAATATATATAGATGCCGACCACCAGATGGCAGCAAATTATTTTGTTGGGGTAAAAGCTTCACTGTTGCTAAACAACTGGTGTTTGCATAGAGAGAAGAGAAACAACAAGAAGAGTCCCTGAAGCCTTGAATATTTTTCAGTTTACACAACTTAAATACAAGCATATTGTCCCTGTGTTGCTGTGTGGGCTCTGGGTCAAAATCCATCCTTCACAGGACTTGGCCTACCTGGTCTGCTTAGACTGGGTCCTTGAAAGGCACCGAAGACCGGAAGTAAACAGTTAAATGTGACTGTTTTAAGTATTTCGTCGTACACTTTTCACACTTCTCAGTGATCATAACCAATCAGCAACTAGTTTCTAATCAGTCTTCAATCGTTAGGCCATCATCGGCACTGATGCCAGTGATGGCTTTTTTCCCCTTTATTCTTTTTTTCTAAGGTACTGACATTACATGTATGGGGTACTGTTGTGTTGTTGTCTTTACTGCAGAAAAAAAAATTTCATTATAGTTTATTTCCAAAAACTGCACAACACTCTTTAAAATTCATGCAAGTACAAGTGTACAAACCACTGACTCATTTTTACTGATGGATGCAATTTGAGATATAGCATAGGTAAGAAAATATAACTAATGCTCACATTGTTGGCAAGAAACTAAACATAAGGACTGGTTCTCATACAGCACTTTTGTACTCTGAGCACTCAAAGCGCTTTGCACAACTCATTCATTCACCCAATCACAAGTTTTTAGTGCTATCTAACTAACATTCATACACATTCACACGACCAGCCTGGGGTTCGTATTTTGCCCAAGGATATCTGGCATGCAGACTAGAGCAGACTAGGATTGAACTACCAACCTTTAGGTAGTTGACCTGCTCTACCACCTGAGCTACAGCCGTCATATGGCATTTGTATTTCCATGTTGCGACTTTAAGAGCTATTTTGTAGGTAGCACATTAACAGAACAATGCTGCAGGATTTTAAAGTGGAGCTTAAGCCCAGGTCAGTAAAGTAGATCAATACAGCTGTTTTAGTATATACACGTATCTATACCTTCACTATGATAACAATCAGATCCGTGCCACCACACAAACTGCTGTCAATGTCAAATTTGTATCAGATGTTTTCTGTTCAGCTCTTTTATTGGCTCTGTGGGAGCGGGGGGAGGGACTACTCCCATCTTTACCACTAAAAAATAATCTGTATTCCGGATTCTTTGGAGTGCAATATATATCCTTTTTATTCATTCATAGTTTGTGAGTGTCATTCATGTTGAGGAAATACAAATGAAAGCATCTTGCGTTCAGATTAAGTCAGTTAACCTGAACATGTACATGCAGTAGTGGAATGATAAGATCGTGAATTTGCTGATAAAAGAATTTATTGGCATCAATAAACTGCTGAGAGTTATTTCTACTGCCCACGTACAAAGTGCAGCCGTTTCTGATATTGCTAAAGCTGAACACAGCTAACAGTGAGGCATGGTGACAGTTCAAGAACACAGCATGATGAAAAGCTTTATACAGTGAAATTAAATACAAAGCTGACGTGTACATAACATGAGCTCGTCTAACGTGTTCTAGCGTTTGTGCTTCGTAAAGTTTTTAAGCTCACTTATTTTCAGATTATAAATTGTCAAGTAAAATGGAAGGAAAGGCATTTTGAATGTAGCACGGTCAGCTTTCCTGCCAGGTAAAGGAACAGCCCAACATTTAGAAATCCTGTTGGTGTGATGAGAAAATACATATCTGAGGTCTTCAAGAGTATTAAATATAAAGGCTAGCTTAGCACAAGGTACGCAAAATTCCAGTTTAGCTCCCACTGTGGATCAGCAAAGTGGGGAAACGAGGATTCCCATAAAATCAGTCCAACACCAGCGTTTTCATGTTCCCTGCCCTGCTCAGTGTTAATAATCCGCACTGTTTGGGAGCTAGTATGAACACAGAAATACATGAAAGGAATTAGCATAGCTCCACCGAGCTGTGTCTCTAATGTCCTGCTATAGTTTCATTTGTACACAGCTACACCTGCTTTCACTACGTCAGCCTGGATTTTGTTCAGGCAAAAATAGTGTTTGTTTAAAGTAGCACGAACAGCACAAATATGTACAAAGAGATGTTGTACTGGTCACTGCTGGTCATTGCAATGATGCGCCAGTATGACTGCCATAATGTTCAGAGAGATGTGATTTTTAAACAGGATGATTTGTTATGGGGCAAAAACTGTAATTATTAGAAAAGCTACTTGGATACGTTTAACGTGTGGTTTTAAAAGTTTTCATCCTAAAATGTTTATTACGAGTAACCATAAGAGTTCCAAAGTATAGTGTCTAAAATCAATATTGGAACTATATGTTACAATCATGCAGCATAAAACTTCTTTCACAGGTGGATACAAGTATCAAACTTCAAATATTCATTCTTAAATTAATAGTATTTTTATAATAATAAAAGCAATCACTCAAAATCCCACGATGGGGGCTAAACTAGTAAACTACACATGCTTTCTGAATGATGTCAGTGTAAAATTATAAACCATGTGGAAGAAGTCTGAACCCATCGGGTTTTTTATATTCATTTGATAAAAGGCTGTCAGTATAGTAGTGCCAGTAATACTGTTTCAGTCACATCTCCTGAAGCGAACTCTTATAGTTCTCACTGGTTACACAAAGCTCCTCTACGACACACTCAAAAATAATGTTGTTTACGGTGGTTCAGGATTTACTCAGACGACCTGTGGCTCTGTCTCCTGCATCTGTGTGTTGGATTCTGAACCATAAAATAATGTAAAAAGCACCTTGAGTAAGAAACTCAGGTGAAAATATGAAAATCTGAGTGGCAAAAGGGGTGTGACATGCAAATTTTGGAGTTTGGTACACTCTAACAGGTCCAGTGACATGGCTGATCGAGACACGTCTCACATGTTTCTGGTTATTTTAAATAAAATGTTTGCTTAGTTTGATTCTTTTTCAGGACAGTCAGTTAACATGAAGTCAGCTTAAAAGAAGAATTAGTTACTGTGATATTTTAGCTTTAACACGCTGGTAAATTTTGTAAAACACATTCTCAGCTTTGGAACAGGACTTCTTGTTCCTTAGATGTGACATTACTTTCATGGGAATATCAAAAGTCAGCACAAACATTTGATATTACATATAGGAGTGAGTCAGATCTCATAGTCAGACCCCAGAGCGAAATGACGGCAGAGATGCATCTCACAAGCTCAGGCAGTGCAGCTACGTGCACATATTTATGCAAAGCTCCTGTTTGATGCACTCAGAGATGCACAGACAACTGTTTCACAGTTTCTGCCACATTGAAAATAATATTTGAGTCTTATGGTCTTCTAAGCCGCAGGTTTCCTATTTGAATAATGACCAACATTAGCATTACTGACTAACCTGAGCTTTGAGGTCAGTTTCTTTTTATTAATATGTAAACTGTCATGACC
Organism: Astatotilapia calliptera; assembly: GCF_964374335.1. NCBI lineage: Eukaryota > Metazoa > Chordata > Actinopteri > Cichliformes > Cichlidae > Astatotilapia > Astatotilapia calliptera. The sequence goes on along the minus strand of NC_137436.1, from coordinate 40,581,534 downwards.
ACTGATCAGTGGCCGTGAGTACTGTCTAAAAAGACCTGGGAAAATCCTGCACTGTAAGATGGTAAAAGATGTAACCCTGTCCTTGGTAGAGAAATGACTGTTTCCTTTTCATTTTAATAGTAACGTATATTAATTATTTAAAAGCATCCAAAGTCAGGGTCAGCCAATCAGAGGAAAGCTACATTGCAGGGGAAGGAGCTAAAACAGCTTATTTGAGACGGACGATTAACTGAGGAATGGCACCAAGGCCTGTGATCAATAACGATCACTGTGAAACTGAGGCTCACAATAAAAATACAGAGCTAGAAACTAGCAGAGTGGACCTGTTTTAATAATGTTTGCCTCTCTGTCCTGACCCTGGTGTGTGAAAATAACTGATCTTTTAAGAACCACAAAAGTAGTTTTGGAATTAATTAATTAAAAGCATCTAAAAACTATCAACACTAACAGATAGTGAGTTAGCATTGCATAAGCATAAGACAGCACAGTTCATTATCTTAGGTTTGCTGGAAGTTTCCCCTGCTGCTTCCAGTCCTTGTGCTAAGCTAGACTAAACACGTCCTGGCTCCATCTCTGTGTTGGACACGCAGAGATGAACCACTACAAAAGGTGCTTCCAGATATTTTGGATTGTTCCTTTAAATCACTTATACAGTAGCTGCATGCTTCCCTGCACCTCCCTGCTAATGCTAACAATGTTTTGTTTTCTGTGTGTTTGATGAAAATGAAAACAGTGCAAAAGGCCAGCTGGAAAATCACTGAAGCCGTTTTGTAGTTTCCTGCTGAGTTAAGGTGAAATCTGATGTTTCCACTGCAGTCCGTCAGCTGAGAGTTCAGAGGCTAAACACTGTTAGCTTGCATGTTGAAGATCTAATCACAGCAGAAAGCTGAGCTCCAAGATAAAAAAACAGCCACGGCCACCAAGGAGGGAATCACAATAGAAAAGCAGTTAGACTTCTTAGATAAAGGATTATTTAATTATTTTTCTGCCCTATCTGCAGGACGGAGAATAAATGTCTGGTATATATGTGATGAATAGTCCTGAGGCAGCCAATCAAGAGTGCCACAGGATTTCAAAAACGTAAACCATGCTCCCCTCTGCCACTAGGGGGCAGCAAGCAGCCACAAATGTTCTTTTTGGGAATGCCTAATATATTAGCATGCTAGCATGTTTTAGCAAACCTGACAGCCCCAAATACTAGTGTTGAGCATGTCATACAGATGACTAAAGTAAATGTAGTATCACTGAGTTCATATTCTGCAACATCAGATTTAGCATGCTAACATGTTCCATCCAGTTCCTGGGTTTCTTGCTCATCATTGCATGTTGCTAGAATATCAACGGGGGACAAGTGAAAGCAGGCCAAAAGAGTTTCATCATTCTTGTGAGCTAATGGTTAATAGTTAATAACTGTTAGATTTTAAAAACTAGTGCTTTCTGGTTGTGTACTTAAACTTAGCTTAAGTGTGAAGCCTGCTGCGCTGGTTTTATTTCCACTATTTTAAGCAGCATGCCGAAAAATAAAATCTTACACAGGAACTACTCTGCTTTTTCTTACTTTGTTACATAAACATTTGAACATGTATTTATTGGGATAAACTCCTTGAGATGTACCATCTTGTGTTGTAGGAGGTCATGTTAAATTAATTGATATCCAGGGTACCACTATAGCTCACCTGGCTGCACAGGTGACCCTGTGAAGGCTATAGTCCTTTAAGTCCACCCTAGGTTGTTGTTTGTGTGTGTGTTTGGGTTTTAACTGTTTTCTTTTTGTTTACACAGTCATCTGCACACAAGCATTGCATGCTGCCCCTCGGCAGGCTTCCAACAGTGGGCCAATTCACACAAAGGACTCGGAGAGAAAGGGACCTTTACAAACCATGGAGGAGAGAGCTGGTTTTAGACAGAACTGAGGGGCTCTATAAAGGGCCAGTATACAATGAGTTTCTGTGAACTAAGAATCATGCAAGTCTAATGTTGTCGAGTCCCAGAAACATAATGAGCTGAAAATAAGATCATCTCTAAAATAAAGCTGTCAGGACCAGTTGGGTTGGTCCTGTAGGAACTGCTGGAACAAACTCGAGCTTAACCATAATCTGATTTTTGGCTCAACATTTACAATGACATTAGTGAAGTACTCCTTACTCTTTCATGTAATTGTTAATAGTGGCAGGAGTTAGTTGAGTGTGTAAAAAGTTTTTTGTTTGCTTTTTTTACAAATAGTTTAGACCATAAACACAATCCATGTCAGGTGTAGCAGGAGCCCGAGGTCTTGATATAAATATTCAAATATTCCAGATTCCATTTTAAGTTATTAGTCATTTTGTTCATTTGGGCTCTAGCATTCAGACAGACTCTAAAGTCTGTGAGTCCTTTGGAGTGAGTCCTCTGCAGCTGCCAGCTGCTCTACATGACACTGCACTTTCCCTTCAGCTTGTCAGCTCGTTTCTGTTTTCCCGACCGTTTCCCGTCGATGCTCAGGCTCATGTCCCGCTTCTTCTCTAGGGCCAGCAACTCCTGGAACAGTTCCTTGACGTTGGTGTTCGTCTTGGCCGACGTCTCCATGAAGGCACACTTCCAGGCAGCCGCCTGAGCCTCACCTTCCTTCATCTCCACCTCACGCTGAGCCGTTTCATCGCTTTTGTTGCCCACAAGCATGATGGGAATGGATTCCACGCTGCCTTTAATGGCCAAAACCTAAATGGGCATGAGATAACATCAGTTAGGACTAAACATTAGGTCATCAAAGATGAAGCTGTCAGTCCTGAGCATGACTTCTGCAGTGAACTGCATATCACTGAGGCATTTTTCACTTTGTTTCTGCACCACCAGACTGACGGTATCATCTGTGGAGGTGTGTGTTTGGTGTGTGCTTCAACATCTGTGATAACAATGGCGTTGGAAAACCAAAGTTTCTGAAAGATTTTTGTGAGTTTAATGTGCAGTGGTGCAATTAATCTGCAGAGTGTGACCTGTTGATAGATGGGTTTGAGCTCCTCCAGTGACTGGCGGCTGGTGATGGAGTACACTAGGATGAAGGCATGGCCTCTGGAGATAGACAGACGCTGCATGGCGGGAAACTGGTGACTTCCTGTTGTGTCAGTAATCTCCAGCGTGCAGACGCTCTTATCACAGCTGATCACCTGCAGGGATGACAGGCACTGATGTCAGGTATTAACAGTGACAGCAGATTTGATAGGAGGGTTTCGTTTACACATTTCTGTTACTGCAGTGTGGAAGGAAACATTATCCAGACGCAAGTGTCAGTTTCTTTTTAACTGCTTCAGCCAACCAGCTTTTTCTGCTTCTTATCTGAGATGCCCCAGATAGCAATGAATCAGTGCTGATGGCCTTATGATAATTCATAAAATGGTTCTAAGCCAAATATAGCAAAAGTATTCTACATCAAACTTGAGCCAATTTTGGTCAAGACCTGGTGCACTTAATAGTTTGCTGTGAAGACTGAATAGAGCCCAAATAACACTAAACGATGTGGGTGATGTTTGGCAAAGCTATGGCATGGTTGGGGCTCACTCTGTGTTAGTAATTGCAGAAACCTTAAATGTATGCACAGTTCATTCATGGTATTAGAAACTTTTACAGCCAAACTTTCTGATCATGCGTGAAGATGCTCAAGAGCCCCACCTGTCTGTAGGTGTCCTCGACTGTGGGGATGTAGGTGTCTCTGAAGGTGCCTTTCACGAACCGAAGCACCAGCGAGCTCTTCCCCACCCCGCCGGCACCGAACACCACCACCCGGTAGTCATTACTCTGCTCTGGCATTCTGGGAACTACAGTTCACCTGCTTCTCTGGCTCTACGATCTGTAAGCTAAAGAAGACAGGACAAGAACATAAGCTGGATTATTTAATACGACTGGATCAAAATGAAAGGGTCAAAACGATGTCCTGCACATTATATCACCTTAAACATTGCATTCATTTGAAGTGTGGGGCTAAAAGTGAAGTGTGGACAACTACTCTGTTTCCCTAGGTGTCCATGAAGGTAGCAGAGCACCTTCCAGGTCCACCTAAGGTACAAGATAGTAAAAAGCCCAGCTTTGCTTGTGCCTCGTGTAGCTCATCTCACCTTTATAAGAACACTTTATTTAGTTTTGTTAAAGCTTTACACCTTACAGCTCACCCACACAGAGTTTTACACGTGCCTGTCGACAGTTATTTGATGGCCAATGAATTCAATTTAGATTCATCACTCTATACAACTTGTTTTCAGTCCAGTCTTGTGTAATTTGGTATACCTCGGCCTTTTCTTCCTGTTTCACCTCTTTAACGATGTCTCGTTGACAGCCAGACTTCCACAGAGACCATATCTGATGAATCTTTGGCGAACAGTCGATGGATCGAGGGTCAGATGCGTCTGTCATGTCCTGTGTCAGGTCTTAGCTGCTTTTTTCCTATTTCTTAAGGACAGGACTTTCGGATGCTGTTCATCGGATGTAGATAGTTTTTCAGGCCAATTTTGTTCAATTTTCAACTATTTTTGTTCACAACACAAGACTGACAAAAAATGCCAAGACATGGCAAGTTTTAGCTAAAAGCCCTCGGAATCACTTTGCTGGTGCAAAACTACTATCTTACATCTATTTGTGTTACCTTTTGCATTTAGAGATTCAACACTTTCGTTGTATATATGCAGTGACAATAAAGGGCTATTCTACTCTATTGTATTCCTTTCTAACTGAAGAATTTGAAACAAATGATGTGTTTTTGTGACATGCTGGTAATAACCAACAATTAAAACTGGTCCTTTGCTAAGTTGTCATCCCTTAAGTTAGGTCCCTTTTTGTGTCTAAATAATTCAAAGGTAACTGTTACGCAAGTTCACAAAGAAAAAACACTCCTCTAAAAATGATCAGGTACAATGACCGGACTTTAAATTATTGAAAAATCATTGAAATGACTGAAAAATGTAGAATTTTTCTTTTTGGTTTTTCTTTAGTACTTACTTTCATTATTGGTTTAATCACTTGAAACAGTACAAATACATACAGGCAAATTTAAGTAATTTCAGGATTTCCAGGCTGTGAGCCTCCCTCCACCCCTTCAGAATGACTAACGTGCACAAATGACACTTTTCCATGTCGTTAAAGAGGAGAGCTGAAAACAAACCCCAGAGAAGGAAAGACAACAGCGAATCTAAAGGGAGCTCCTTCTCCTCCTCACCAACGTCACCACCTCCTTATCTCTGCCACAGATTCAGACCACCAGCCAATCACCACCTCGTTAATCCATCAGCATGACGAGCATCACACATACACCTGCCTCATGATAGCTTCCATTGTGCTTCTGGATATAACCATGGCAGCATCTCAATGTACTGTGTGTGTGTGTGTGTGTGTGTGTGTGTGTGTGTGTGTGTGTGTGTGTGTGTGTGTGTGTGTGATAAAGAGAGAGAGTGTGTTTCCAGTCGCCGTGGTGACGGCACTGAGAGAGGAGAGCAAACATGTCATCGGCACCAGCAGGGCTGTTGTCAAGGTAACCTGCCTGCCCACATCACTTGATGTCACTTCCTGCGCGGAGGCAGGCAGCAGGGAAAACACCTCCAACTAAAGCAGCAGCATCAGAGCTGCAGACGCAGAATCTAAAAAAAACAGACCAATGTGAGACCAGGATATGAATTTCATTATTCTAATTATTACTGTCATTGCTACTGACAGTGCAGGCCTGCTTTAAATGGAGACGAAGCAAGAACGATAAAAATTATTTTTATCGTATAAGTTGTGCTTAAAAAGATTATTCCACTCTGCTCAGCTCACCAATCGATCAGACTGATAAAGAAAAATCTTCTATAACAGGCAAAAGTCAAGTTATTTGGTGGATTACGCCCTCTGATGGGCCAACACACAATAAACACAAAACTCTATCCACAGCCTCGTTCATAATCCGTCATCCTGTTTTATCATAGTCATGGAGAGGATCTCAGGGCGAAGTTGAGGTGCGTCCGTTTTTGCAGATGAACACAAATGACAGCATGCACTGATGAAAGTCAGCTCTTTCAGTCTAAGGCCATTGTTCTCCAGCAGAAAAAGTCGATTCTTTCTCACTCCAAGCTCCAGCTGCTGAGGTAACCCTCTAAGTAGAGCTGGGCGATAGAACGATAACGATATGTATCGCGATATAACTTTTACTCGATAGAGAAATTAAGCTATCGCGATAGACCTCGCCTCTCTTGTCCTCTTAAAATAAAAAAAAATAAAAAATAAAAAAAGGTCAGCCAATCCAAATTAAGTAGCGCAGAGCCGAACCAATCACAGCCGCAGCGTCACGTCGCGTGACTTGTTACGTACAGCACAAGTGCCAAGCCGCACGTGTGTTTGTTTGGGAAGCAGCCAGCGCATAATGGAGGAAATGAGTGTGCCGACTAGAGAAATCAACCGAGCGTGACCGAAGAGAAAACAGATGATGGTTCCAACGCCGGAGAGATTGTCGAACGGAAGAGCCAAAGAAGTTCCGTAGTGTGAAGGTATTTCGGCTATTTCAAGTCTGACAAAAAACAGAGTAGCTGCACTGTAAATTGTGCCGAAATCAAGTCTGGAAATACAATAAACTGGTGCATGCGTCACACTGTGCGCCACGTTATTGTTTCGGTGAAATGAATTTCTACAATACTGTTAATTCTACTCTCTGCAGTGTTTAAATGCTTACATATACACACAGTTACTGTCCCTCCACACATACGACTCGGTTCTGCTTCTATGCCCCAGCTTTGTTTACTTTTTCCCACCGAGGCTTCTAGACTTCTGATTGGCCAACATTTCTGCACGGTTAGGAATCTAGCGCCACCTGCTGCTTTGGCATGTTCATAGCAGCGTTTTCCTTCATTTCTGCCTTTATGTGTGGACGGGATTATTTTTTAAAACGAAAACGGAAAATCTCCGTTTTCAAAAATACCCGTGTACGTGTGGACGTAGCCTCAGTCTCTGACTGGAAGCGCTAATTCGTCATTCGGCTTTTGTCAGACTAAAGTAACTGTTAAAACTGTTTGAAAAGCTAAGCTATACAACAAGGAGAGATTGAGAATTTCCTTTTAGTTCTCAGTTTATTTGATATTGACAAAAGTTAGTCAGTTTTGTCTGTTATTCTGTAAAACAAACTAAGATTTATTTTTAGAATTAATATTTTGTTTCTAAGTGGAATTGACAATTTAGTCTGTTTCGTTTGTTCTATTTTGAAACTTAAACGCTTTAGCGGCTGCCTTTTGTGTAGTTTACAATATTTGCCTTTATTTATCTGAAAAAGTCTCATGTTCCTTAAGTACATCTACCCTGTTGAACTTATTATGGGAAATAAATATTTAAAAACAAGCTTCTGATTATTTCACATTTTACTTGTGAGCAACGGCACATTTAAATCTTACAAATATAGTTATTTGGCTTATATCGTGATAGATATCGTTATCGCCTGAAATGAAAAAAACATATCGTGATATGAAAAAATCTCATATCGCCCAGCTCTACCTCTAAGGTATGAGGAAAAAAACACTCTTTACTCAAAATGATAGAGATTTTCATTGAACTGCCTTTGAGCTAAGTTTAGACTGGGACTTGCCCACTTCATGCTCCTAACTGTTATTTTGCTCAGCCTAGAGCCACTAAAAAGGAAGTCGCTGAGGTGGTTGATCAGGATGCCCTCGGGTGCACTGAGGAGCTTATATCCAGCCAGCATATCATCCAGCTAGGAAGTTTCTACAGATGCCTCAGGATTTCTGAAATATTACTTTGCTGCTTTAGTGGCCTGCTTCTTTAAGAATTTAACTCAATAAATATTTAACTTTCAAAATGTAAGAGTTGAAAAAAGACTCAAGGTGGAGCCTCCCTCTTTTTATTGTGTCGAGCTAAAGTTGAGTTTGTATCAGGCCGTATAAAAAATGCAGTTTTATCAAAGCCACCTGCATCGCTCAGTCAGGCACAATGTGAACACAGTGTGACATCGGTCTGTTAGTTTCACTCATAAATTTTAAACAAGCTGAGTTACTGGTTTGAAAGGGTGAATTTTAACGTAAACCACAACCTTACCCAGTAACTTTAACTTTTTACAGAAATTTTAATGAAGTGATTAATATTAACATTACATCAACATTTTAGAATAGTATTAATGCTATTTTTTGTAGTATTGTTAGCAGCATTGTTTAGCCTGTTCATGCTGTTGGCTGCTATAGGGTGTCACCTTTCATGAATTCAAGCCTATTGCTAGATGGTTGCTAGGCAACATGACAATATTATAATATATCATGTATTATTTAGATATTGCAGAGTTATATGAATGTTAGTGTTGTGAAATTAAAATGATAGCATTCTTTTTTTTTAGCTATTATAGGTGTGTAAATGCTAAAAACAGTCCATTTTAGCCTATTGCTAGTTGGTTGCTAAGACGACACGATAGCAGCATAATAACTGATATAGATGAGAACCTACAGGGGGCGTGTGCAGACTCTGTGCCAAGTTTGGTTTCTCACCTCCTGACTGTTTAGAATGAGTTGGCAAACAGAGAGATTAAATGTATATATTAAGATTCTTGTGACACATTGTGTCCTTTTTCTTTCTTTTTTCTGTATTTGTTTATTTTTCCCCATCCTTAAATCCATCCATTTTTCTTATCCAATTCAGGATCGGGTGGGTGGGGGCCTGGCAAGAGACAGGGTACACCTAGGACAGCTCGCCAGTTCGTCACAGGGCTGTTCACACTCACATCCACACCTACAGCATGTTTAGAATCATGGGTTAACTGAACAACCATTTCTGACTGTGGGAGGAAGCTGTGGGTCCTTTCTTATTGTTTTTCCATTTTTTCTTACCACATTCAAACCTTTCCCCTTTGTGCCTTACTGTGTGTTAATATAAGACATTCTATTAATAGTTTTCGTCTATTTCTTCTATAGCTTTGGTGATTTAAATGAAACTTCACAGGATTTAATGAAGGATTACAACGAACCCGAAACATGAAATTATTAACACGTTATGTAATTTCCCTCCTGTCTAAAATAAGAAGGTGTGACCTGAAAAAAATAGCACAAAGTTCACACACGCATTTTATCGCGTAACACTCAGTCACTTCCTGAAGAGTTAACAGAACCTTGAAGTCTTCATTCTAAAATGTAACAACTGGCGGTATAGAAATGTTATTTTTTCTCTAAAAAGAGAAGCGTCACCACAATGTGACTGCATGAACTCATTCATGTCCCCACATCGTGAGAAATCCAAGTACTCACACTTACACTGAGGTTGCTGCAGTTTCACACCTCCAGCTGAACTCCTCACATCATTCACACTCTGTTGAAAATCTCAGTGTTTAATATCCTGCAGCAAAGAGCTGAATGTGATTCAGAAAGCCACTTCTTCCTGGAGATGAGTTGGAGTTGCTGTTAACTCTCTGAGATGTTTGTGGAGAATAACATCTGAATGAATCGTAAACTGAAAGCTTTTCAGATAAAATCTGATTTTGAGGCGTGAACATGTGGGAAGCGAGTATACCGGTCCAACAGGAAGCTTGCAGCAGACTGAGGAGTACAAAAATGCAAATAACTCATATTTCAGTACTGTACTTTTTCCTTCTACTTGTGTCACTACATACTTGTGCCTGTCTGCTTGCCAGATCAAAATTTTAGGATTTGATTAAGAAGTGGATTTTAAAAAACACACATTCTCCTCTAAAAGCATCCAAATGCTCCTGCTTCTCAGATGTGAGTTTGTTTCTTTTCTGTTTCCAGCCTTTAATCGATCCATTTTCTATTCTTTATCCAGCTGGAGGTTGGAGCAGTCTAAGTAGAGATCTTCCTCCCTCTGCCATCTCCTCCAGGTCTTCCAGGGATACTGAGGCAATCCCAAGTCAGCCACAGGGCATAATCACTTCAGCGTATCCTGGGTCTGTCCCCGAGGTCTCTGAGCAGGCACACAAGAGGCATCCCATTCAGAGCCACCTCAGCTGGCTCATTTCTTAAGGAGGCTCCTCGCTGCATTTCCACTTACTTATTTTTTAATTTTAATTTGTTTTTGGCTTTTAAATATGAGGATAAGTAAGAGGATGATCAATGTTATAACTGGACTATTAATACAAAAATACAAAAAGAGTAAGATACATTCCAGAGTAAGATCCATCATATTGACTAAATAAAGCCAAAAGTTTCAAACACTACAGTCGGTGTATCGCTGTGTTTTTGCCATGGACCACAACCATCGCCCACTGGTGGCCATTAAGAAGAACACATCTGCACATCTGTGTTGGCTTCATTTTTCAGACCCGGAAGCTACATTTGTCCTTTTATATTGATATGGATACTCATACACTCATCTCAGGCACACAGCGCTGACACTTCACTTACTTCCAAAGCTTTTTATATGCACTGTTAATGGCAGCACGCAGCATCCTGAACGCCAAACAATCGAACACTTCAGAGAAGAATCAGTCTCAGGCCAACTAAGATTTCTTATGCTTTGCTTTAATGTTTGGTGTTCCTCATGTTTAATGTGGTCTATGCCGCCACAATCATCACAGCACGAGTAACTAATTATCACAGAGCACGTTAGCCAAGCTTTGATCAGCAGTTAGCATTATCCCAGCTAGTTGCTGTAACTGTTTGAAAACGACAGACTGAAAATCAGCTTCTTCAACTGCACAGGTGAGCCTGTCATTGGCTAACAGCCACATGGAGCAGAAACACGTGACGTCAACTCATTCAAAGTGAATGAGAAGTGAGAGCAATGAGGTCTGAAGTGTATCTTTGTGACTCCTGCCAAACTGCAAACTGCGAATTATATTTTTCACTGCGAATATCCAAACCATGCAGCAACATAGTAATAACTAACCTCCAGCTGTGCATGGGCTCATCCCAAATGTTCTTCTGGCTAAAGTTTTCGATGCCATATGATGACATTCCTCTCTCCAGATCAGGAATGATGAGAAGAACCGAACGCTTATCTTACCTGTGTTAATGTGTTTGCATTCGTTTGGCAATGGTTCTCTATGTGACTGGTTCAACCCTCTAAGCCACCAGATGTGCATGCTGTTCACTTCTTTTTCCTGTCTGTGCTCACATCCAAAGTTATAGGGTAGATGTAGTATTTAGTATAGTGTCATCCAGACACCAGATAGTTATCTAAACTCCACTAAACCTCATAAATCCTTTTCCGTGGACACTTGAACACCTTTATGAACAGCCACGCTGACCATTTTATGTCAGACTTTGGACCTTTTCTAACTCTCAGAGGCGCCTCTGCCTCTGTTTGCTTTTGGGAACTTGAAGAAGCATCTGACCCGGAAATGGCTAATGACGTCACATGCGCGTCACAGCGCCGACACTAAAGGAAAACTTGAGTTTATCCCTAAGACAGCAACGGCTTTGACTAAAGAGCAGTAAATCATTCTGGGACTCAGTGAGTTTGGTAATCGTTTAACTAACATGTAATAAAAATCAAAATACTATCTGTGTAAATATCATCTCAGTGCAACTGTTGACTTCTCGTGTTAGCTATGACATCACACATAATGCAACATATAGTTCACAAAGTCATTTTTCTTGCACAAACTAATGACACAAAAAGGTTACATCAATCATTGATAAACAGTATTGATTATGATTTCATTAGCTGTTAAGACACTAAAACAAGCTACTGTATTTACTGCCTGCTCCCTGCCTACATATGCACTCTGAGTATGAACCCAATCTGGATGTGTTCTCCAAACCAGTTATTATCTAAATACTGATCATTACTAAATGCAGTTCACTATTTCTTAACTATAAAGGTGGCTAACTAAAGTATACTTGACTCAAATACCATTTATCAATGATGATGACTTCCATCACTGAGTATGATAAGGCTGGGCTGCTGATCATTCTGTTCTGAGACTTGCACCACATTTCGGTCACCGTGTGACTGTTCTTTAAGTTAAAACTCAAAAAGCATCTTCACTACAGCAGCTTTTACGGTACTATTTTTTGTGCTCGTGATGGCATTTCACGACTATAAAACACTGTCACGACACACACACACACACACACACACACACACACACACACACACACACACACACACACACACACACACACACACACACACACTGACCTGCAGCTTTGTTCTCTCAATCAGCTGCAGCTCCTCGGTGTCATTACCTCCTCACATCATGTTAATCACTGTGACTGCACTCAATAGTAAGACTGCTCCTCGGGCGTGCGCGTAGTCGGGCACGCGCGTCTATAACCATATATGAACGCGCACACCTATGCGCGCGCGCACAGATTGTTGGAATACAGTCAAACCAGCACCGAGCCGGGTGGTGAAATCAGACCGGCCGTGGAGCTCTGCTCCTCGGCTGCTGCCCGACATCCTCCCCGGCTGACGGTGCGTTTGTTTTTTTCCGGTGTGAGTGTCAGCGCAGTGGCGGGTGTGGGTGTGATGCCTGCGGACTCACCTTATCTCCGCGGATCCTCTCCGTCGTTCCCTGTGAGTGTGTGTGTGTTTGCGGGGTTTGTCTACTCCGGAGCGGCTGTGAGCAGCCTGAATCCTCGGCTGTCTGACTCACACCATCATCATCACCATCATCATCATCACCATCATCAGACCTGCTGCTGCTGCTCAGCGCACACCAGACCTCCTCTTCCTCCTCCTCCTCCTCCTCCTTCTCCTCCCTCCTCCATCACCTCCTTCCGCGACTCCGCTGGCAGGACAAGACTTCCGTTCGAATGGATTTTCAGAATAAAGGGCTCTTGCGGATGATCTTACTGAAGTTACAGACTGCATACAATATTATTTAAAGCTTCAAATCCGCTACACCAAATATCTGTATTCTCAAGGATAAATGGGTAGCACTAAAACATGCTAAAGATTTCAATTGTTACCTTCAGTAGTTGGCTGTGTAACCCTTTAAGGCACATTCGTCAGATTTGAGGTTTTCTGCTGTGAAAAAAGAGACAGTAAATAAATTAAGGCTTCTTTTCCTCCTCGCCCAAATTTGAACATTTTTAGCTTTTTTAATCCCCGCACTCCCCCCGTTACACTCACCCGTACACATCACCGATAATAAATACGATTATAAAACTTTCTGTGAATAAATAACTTTCATTGTGTTTTTTTCTATTTTCAAAGCATTACGCGCTTTTAGGTTGAAGGCTGAGAATAACCGGAAGTCTTCTTTTCATCCTCCTCCTCTAAAATAAAAATACATTTTTCTTCACCTTCACCTCCTTTAGCGTCAGTCAGACACGTCATCGACAGGAAAAAATGCAATGAGCAGAATAAATAGAATACAGTAGAAGTAAAAATCACGCTTGAATCCTATCAGGTTACATTAGAAATACGCAGTATTGGCTGTTCAGGCTGCCTGTAATATAAGCTGTGTACCTGTTAGTGATCAAATGTCCCTGTTTAGGGTTGTGTGACTCCTGATCGTCTGATCAAATGTACCAAAGTCATTTTGTGTTTTGGTTTTCCTTCAAAACAATTATCTCGATCCTTCTTTCATCAAAAGGAAAACAATAGATGCAAATAAGACTAATGTAATGTTACGTAATGTTACAGTGAGGCTTCAGTAGTGAGTGATCGATATCGCATTGATTATTGTCCCGTGGTGCATGAGGACAAAGAGCTGCTGATATAACAGATGAAGCATGTGTTGCTTGCAGGTTTGGGGATTGCATCTCGGTGTTTACATTGATATGGTTATGTGTAAGTGTTTGGAGTTATCACAGGCTACAATCTAAATTTTGCGTCATGGAAAAGTGAAGAGGCTGGAAGCGCTTTCCTGATGACTTCATGCTCTTAATTGTTAGTTTGAAGTCTTACTGAACACAGCATGATGATACTCTGTAAGTTATGGTCCCACTTAGACTCTTAAAGGACCATCAAGAAGTGTAACAAAGCTTTTGTGACTAACAAGTCCACTGTTCCCCACAAATAGACTATATTTGGGCAGAGCAATATTATATTTTGTGACTTACTTTAATTTTATTATCTACCTGAGACAACAATGTGACTGATTTCCTAATGTTTCCGTTTTTTTTCTCAAAGTTGTAGTAACCAGCTTGGCTCCGGTCCTCCTCGTCTTGTGTTTCCCTGACTGCAGGTTAAACTGTTGTGGCATTTCTAAAGATCACTCATGTGTCTCAAGCCTCTTTTACAAACTCCATCTCCAGTGTCTTGAACTGCAGCTGCTGATGACAGTTTGAAATCTGCTCCAGATCTGACTAATAAGACCCTCCAGCAGGTGGAGAACTGCTGCCGCTACAAGGCTGCAGAGAACAAAAGACTGCAGCTGCAGTCCAAGATGGTGGAGCTGGAGTAAAGGGATCGGTACTCCTGATAGCCTTTTTCTGTTGTAACTGAGCACTCAAAGCACGTTGTACTGTAAGCCACATTTATTAGTTTCTAACTTACTCACAATCACATGCTGATGCAACCCCCCCCCCCCTCCCCCCTATCTCCTGATCATCCATAAAGAGATGATAAAGCATTGGAGAGTCAGCTGATTATTCATCTATCATTTATTGTCAAAGAATACATAGTATTATTTAATCATTAATTTAAGTATATGTGCACCTTTTTTAAATGGGTTGCTTCTGAAGGATGTCTGCGCTCACCATTAGACATGGGGTGAGGGGCTTGGTGGTTTGCAAGGAGCCCAGTAGACATCTGGGCATCTCCTAGGTGAGGTGTTTCAGGCATCTCTCCCTGGGAGGAGACGCCGGGGAAAACTCAGGATACACTGGAGAGATTTTGTCGCTCAGCTTGCTGGGAATCCCTCAGTGTTTGCCAGGAGAGCTGGAGGGTTGGGTGGGGAAATCCAGATAAGTTGCATATGTATAAGTGGTGGATGGGTGCACAGTATCCCTCAGTTTGTAAGTCAGAGTCAGCTGATTTATATTGTCTGTATTACTGATATTGCAGCCAGGGGATGCTACTGTGTTGCTAAAATCGCTTTTTACTGATAATGACTGCTAAAAAAATGTGTGGTCTTAGCCTTCTGCTTTTCTTTTCCTTTTTTTGCGGATGAACGGATGGATTTAAAAAAAAATGCTGAATGTGTTGGAAAGACCCGGATAAAGTAAAATAGAAACACGGTCACTTATCTCCCTCTAGCGGGAACGATGAAGCACTGCAAAGCTAACGTTTATGTGATGGTAATGAGTCAATGTCTACTATACTGAAACAAAGGTAATTAGGCTGTCAAACATTCTGTTAACAGTTTAATAATTATTCTAAACTTAGCCAGGTGAATTTCAATATTCATCAGTTTTTTGACTGTTGTTGTTCATAATCGGAAATTAATGTTTTTCTTGATAAACTGGTTTGATGCATTTGAGGTTTTGCCCAGTTTGATCAGATATTTCCTGAATGCAGCTAAATTTAGGTTTTGTATTTAGACAGAGAGGCAGGTTTCAAGAATACTATAGTCTTAGCGATGTTTCTAAAGAAAATCAGCTCTTTACAATTACACATGTAAACTGATAAAAGGATTTATTAAATAATGTCTACAATCAAAGCCAATGTGAACATTTCTCTGAACAAGAAGGAAAAGGATGCAGGAGGAAGTGGCAGAGATTCAGTTCCTGACTGTAAAGTGAACTAAACACAACAAACTAATTAATTCTAATTTAAAGAAACAGAATGAATCACAAGTACTGCATTAAAATATGCTGTGCACAGCACATAGCCTCCATAATGAATGTGAGGAATATTATTTTGTTATGAATAAATTATTATTATAATAAACAGTGTGACATTCTCATATAACATTCTTGTTATTTTGGTGCAGAAGCATCAGTGCACCTCCCGTTCCTCACATTCTCAAATCACGCTGTTGTGATTTCACAGCTCTGCAGCTGTGAAGGAAAAGACTGCAGCAGGAGCTGCTTGTCTTCAGGCGTTTCTGACAGAAACACTTTAAAGCCGCTTTCAGAAGTCGGCTGAGGTGATGTGCGAGGAGCAGGTTGTGGTAGATCACTGGGTTCATTCCACCTGGGAGGCTGTGGTCCTGTGTTAAAACAAAAGTCAGCATTGATTTATTATTTCTAGGTATAGTTGATTTTTTTCTCAGTGTTATTTGTGTCTTTACTTGCTGCTTAGTTACCGTTAGAAACTAATATTTTAAGAGCCATAAGTTAGGTTAAATACCATTTGAGTAAATTATTGAATTATACAGTTATATCTACAGTTTTAAGATTTTGGTTTAGGTTAAATGTTTAATGTTTTTCCAGTCCTGATATCCCAACAACACGACTGGTCAATAACACTGATAGCTGTGGAGTAATGTAAATTATAATGATGCAGAAACAACACCAACAATCATATCAAGAAAAAAAAGACCAAAGAACATGTGTAATGTTTGAAACAATAAAGTAAGCCGAGTAAGCTTTTCCTGACCAGCTGGATTCTCAAAGTTTAAGATATATTAAGTTTTATTGTCATTATTAGCAACAACATACATGCATCAAAATTAGAAGCACTGCTGTATTTGGTGCATACAAAGATAAACATTTATACAATAAGAATAAAATATAATTCCTAGAAATATATATCCTGTATTTTCTTCTATCATACATAAAACAATAAATGAGATTAAAAATCTAATGATACCAGCTCAAATGATGGCACAGGTGGGCAGTGGAATAAATGGACATAACAGAGGTGTTTTAGGTTTGGGGCTATTGCACATAAGGTGAATATTCCACAGTGGTGAGCATGTAATTGGTCTGTTGTAAGTACTGAACAGCCTGATGCTGCACTGAAAAAAGCTGTTTTTCAGTCTGCTGGTCCTGAAACTGTGAAGTTTGGCTTGTTGGGCTGATTAATTCTGCAGTCTTACGTGTACTTTTTTTTCCAACAGCTGTTGGATTGATTTCCCTAAACTGCCATCGTTAGTTGTGTGTGGAGTGCAATAACTGTAGACACAGGAGGCAGGAGCCATGAAACACAAAGCCAATTGATTAGAGTCCAAAAAACACAACGAACAGGCAAACAGGGAGCACAGGAAACGCAAACCTACAGCTATGAATGGCAGGACTACGTATACAGTGAGGACTGACTGGGAATGGGAGACACAAGGGGAACAAAAAATAGGTGAGGACACCTGAGACAACAAGCTACCAAAGTACAACAGGAACTAACCTAAAGAACAGAGACAAACTACACTGAAGAACAAGAACACAGGAGGACGCAAACACAACAAATAATCAACTAAACAACTAAAACCTCTCAGCAATCAAACTAAATCTTTAAAGCACAAAAACTTTACACAGTGGAAACTTATATAGAAACCAGCTGTGATTCAAACAGTGAATGAAAAGATATTCCTTTTTTATGTAATGTGTTTGTCTTCACCTTAAGGATCCCGTCTCACTGCTTTGACTTTATATTTTTTATTCCACATGCATTTGAATATCATCTGAGCTTTCTCTGTTTTTAGCCACATTTAATGAGGTGTGATTCATGTGTCCCTCTCAGACTGATGCGTCTGTTCATTTGTGCGTAAACAGTGAGGATAACTTTAAAAGGATGATTTGCTTTTGTACTGAGTTCAGCGGTCTTTAACAAAACCTTTTTCTATTTCCATATAACTCCCCCCCCCCCCCCCCCCCCCGACTCTGTCTCCTCCCTCCACCCCCCCCACCCCCCTCTCTCTCCCTCTCTCTCTTCTCTCTGTGATCTTCAGCTCTGCTCGGAGTCTCAGAGTCATGAGGTAAGGACCGACCGCTCCTCGGTTTGTCGCTTCCATCTCACCCCTCATTCCCTTATAATCTGGCTTTTTCCGACCGTACCGACCCTCCTGTCCTCTCCCGGTCCGGTTCGGTCCGACTAGATGTGGTTCTCTTCCTAAACGCAGCGGATAAAGACATAAAGAGACTCGCCGATGAGCGCAGGTCAGACGGGAGGAGGCTGATGTGTCCGGATTTTAAAAGCTGCGGCGGAGATTTCAGGTTTGAGTCGGATTTTTAATGTTCTTGTTTTCCTCCACCCTGTTTTCATTTCATCCATCATTCATGCGGGGTATTAGGTGATGGGGTTGGGAAGGGAAGGGAGGGCTGTATTTTCTCCTTCATGCATGCAGATGGATGGAGGAGGATGGAGGAGCTGATGAATCATAGATGTCGTCAGAGAAGCAGCAGCTAAAAAGGAGGTCAGATTCAAGAATAACAAGAAAGCGTCCTGTAGAAAAAATATCTGTTTTATCGTAAAAACAAAAAATCAAATCGAAAATCCTCTATGGATATTCATTCAGCCGAAAGTCACATGGAAATTTACTGTGAGGTGTTTTTTAAGTTGGGTGATCATTTTGGGCCTTGAAGGTCTCCTGCAGTCTCCCCCAGTATGCGCTGGTTTCACTGGGTTCACTGGTTAAGGATGCATCACCCCACTCTGTTAAATATTCATTTATTCTGCTGGAGCTGTCGCAGCTTTCTTCAGCGTTTCTCTGTTTATTGTTTGTCTTCATCGTGATTGAAATGTGCTGATTTTAAGAAAATACGTGGTGGTGATTGTTCCTCTGGACCTGCTCTGCTTCTGCTTTTATGTCTGTCAGATCGAAGTTTTATGTTGGTTGTTTTTCATATATGCTCCTTTTAATGCACATGCATAATCTGTGAATTGGTGAAGAAAAGCAGGCCATGCTCCTGAATGATTTATTGCATTGATTAGGCCTGCAGAAGGTGAACATGAAGGGTGCAGCTGCTGTAGGTTTGTATTTTCTGTTGTGTGGTGTAGGGGAGGGTCCAGGATTACTGAACAAGCTGGATTGGGCAAAGGGGAGCATCAATAGGCCCAGGCTCTGATAAATAAAGCACCTAAACTTTCCTTAGAAAGAAGAGTGAAAGCAGAGCTATTTTTCTTAATAAAACTGAATGAAAGTTTTGCATTTCAGGGAAAATATTTCACAGGAAATATACAGGAAAGAATTCTGAAAGGAATGAAAAAAGGTGCAAAAAAAGGTACTTTCATGGCACCTTAATGCTGTCGTGTGAATTTAGGCCGGACATTTAATCAGAGTTGTATTTACGACCTTTAACATTTATTAAAATTACACATAGCAAATTATATAAAATCAGTATAAAAACATAAGAAACATCAAATGTAATGAAAGTTCAAACATCAGAAGAAGTAATTGTTCCACATTCTTTGCAGCTTTATGTACACATAGAAAGAATAAGAATAAGGTACCGTTAGGGACAATACTGTTTTGGCAGATGTAGGTCAGTAAGTAAGAGGAGACCGATCGAGATAGTGAATAGTATATATCTGTGTCCCTGGAAGGACAAAGGAGATCACGGTTTATCACGAGCCTGAACACAAACCTGCCACAGGCCCACCTGCCTACTCTGTAAACAGGGTGTCTGGTATTTGTACCAAGCACAGAGTTGTAGAGGAAAATGTGAGGTAGCTCACAATTACAACATGTAATACTTACCTTTTGTCCTGTTAAATTATTGTTACGTCCTTTATTCACCATGTACAGTACAATACTCGTTAAGCAGTCTCACCTGTATGTGTTAGCAAAATTTAATCCACAGTTAAGAATTGTTTTCCTCCACGTACGTCAGAGGATGCAGCTCACTTTCCTTGTCTCAGGTAGTCCTTGAATGCTCCACGACTATCACCGTAACAGTTAATATTAGACCTCTGTCGTAATCCTTAGATTGTTCAATTTAGAAAACATTCAAACAAAAATCCCTTTATGCAAATATTTGAAATACAACAACTGTCGTGGGCTTCCACTGGCTGCAGGGTGCTGGGTATGTGGCCATTTGCCCATGTGGTAATCAGTCCAAGCGTACAAAGTGCAGTAGTGGGTCAGAGCTTAAGAGGGTCTATAACTTTTGGATGAATAATGAGGAATAACAACAACCAAATAAAAAATTAAGAAACGTATTGTGTGAGTATTAAACTGCTGGCGGGATTTATTCTACATTTACAGATAAATCTCTGCTGTCAGTGCGGTGATCCTTCTACAGCGATGATTGCAGGAGCTGCTCTGCTTCTCCAGTGTCCAGCCTCATCATCAGAGAGAGCTGGATTACATGATGAGAGCTATTGTAAAAATCTCATCCTCAGTAGCTGCTTTGACTGTATGAATAATTTCAAATCCTTCATCATAAAAATATTTCCTTTGATTAAATCACAGCAAAACTCAAGTTGTTTTTTAAGCCAGCCCACGGTTCTGTTGAGACCCTAACAAAGGCGCATGACTGCTCTCAGTTAAACCCCAAGCTTAATAAGATTTCTGTGCTGTGCTCTACAGGATTTTGAATCATTTTCTTCTCTCTTAACGTCTTCAGAGAAACTTAAAGAAGTCCAGACGCTTTTCTTTCCAAGTTCCTTAGACTACAGCGACCATGATGACTGCGAACCTTCACAGACATTATTGAGAATAATGTGAGAGAAACTGTGGGGCTATTGCCCTTTAGTGGTTTGACTGATCACATGAGAAACAGAGACAGTACCTTCAGTTTTCTGGGATTTGTTCTGTATGTAGACGTCTTTTCCTGGTGATCTGAAGCTTTGTTATAGTGAGTGTGATGGAGGCTGCTGGCACAGATGGAGGGTGTGGCTCCCAGCAGCTCCTCTGCTGTCTCACATCTCTGTTTGCTCAGAAACACCCTTCACAGTAAAAAATGAATACATAAAGAGAATAAAGAAAACTTTGAAGTAGCTCAAATACAGAAAATAACAAAACAAAGCTGTCAGTTTGCATTTAAAGGACCATTCTGAAGCTTTTTTTAATAAGCATAGAAGGATTAGTGAAGAAGCCTCAGGGGGTCAATGAGGCCCCCGGTTTAGAGACTGAGAGTCAGAGTCAGACAGAAAATACAAGCAGAAATAGATAATAGATCAGATATCAATAGATAAACAAATATATGAAAAACACTGAAAACTAAGAAAGACAGAAGGACCACTGCAGACAGAGACAGCGGTCCAAAATACACGAGTGTTGATGTAGTCAGTCTCATTCAGTCTTCTGTAGGAGGAGACGCAGTCTGATGTCTCACAATCTGTGTGAACCTTTTCTTTTTTTAATGTTCTTAATTCTGATTTGTTTCCAAATATTTTCCTCCAATTGTACGTAAGACAACAGAACGCAGAGATTATCATAAAGTCCTCATCATGATATCCGAGCTCACGGGCCCCAACCAAAAAGTGGAAACAAACATCGAGCTTTCATTTACAGGAAATAAACAGAGGCTTTAAAAGACACAAAAACAGAGCTATAGTGCACGAAACCCCTGTTATGTTACCCAAGTGTTGCACCAGTGGCTCCTCATGTGTTGTGGGTATGACAGTGTTTGTGTTAGGTAACACACCGATAAACCAGGAGAAAACGTACTGGAAGCCTCTGCTGCACATCAAGTTACAGTGAAATGCTGAACACTGTTTTCACGGTTTTACAAATCCCAGGATGCACAAAATGAGGGGTTTTATTTTATTTTAGTGAACTAGTTTAAAAGACAATGAACCAACTAAAGACCAAAGTGTTATGGAAGGCTGAACACTCTTATTAAACAATCTATTAAGATTAAGATAATAAAAAAGATCCATTTCAGATCTATAACTGTCAGACAAGAAAGAGACAGAGGTGGCAAAAAGGGGCTGAAGATCTTATAAGGAAACAGATTTCATATCCAGAATTTGAGCTGAGCTCTAATTCGACTTTTGACTTCAAATGATTAATTATAATGATTACAGTAATGCTTTTTCGCCCCTGCCTGAAAGCTCAAAGTCGCTCACAGTCTAGTTCAGCTCAAGCCACGGTGACCTATGGACGGAGTATTACTCGTTGTTTTTGACTCTGCATCGTGGTCTCTTCCCGCTGCGCTCTCTGTAGTACACAACAGTTGGATGTCAGCTCCAGCTCTTTGTCACTCGCCGTGTGGCTGCCTGCGGCCTGAGAGTCTGCTGCAACTGTCATCTAGACTCCCCTCCTGCACTCGCTGACTTCCTGCAGTCGTTCTTGTGAGACGGGCTGTGTGGTCAAAAACACTGCTGGTCCAGGCCGGGTGAGCCTGTGTCCTCCACCAAAGTCATCTATTTTTCATTTTTACATGTGAATAGCAAAATAACTGCATATTGCTGTTTTTGAATAATCTTGTTTGATCATTCTGAACGGCCTTTAGCCTGAAACGCCTTTCAGAGTCATTATGCTTGTAACCCTGTTGTAGTAGGTCACATGACAGGGTTATTCCCACTTCTGGTTTGCCGCCTGCCACTTCAAATCAAAAGAAAAGTCTAATGAAACGGCAGCATCCCTGCATAATAATGTGACAAAATAATTTTCTGTGGGAAACCAGCATCAAAGGAAGGAAATCAGTGAGCTGATCAGCTGGTTTGCTCAAAGTGAAGAGCTGATTTTATCTGTTTACTTTAAATATGCTCTCAGACAGTCACTCAAAACTGTTATTGATGAGCACAGTGCACATGCACTGACGTCCAGTCTGTTTCCTCTTCGTTCTGTCATATTTCTGATGATTTTCCTCCTTGAATCAGAGGAAAAGGTCATCTGACCTCTGGCAACGTTGTTTCTCGGACTCAGCGAGACTCGCAGACAGATCTCTGAGCTGGAAAGTTGGAGGAGGAGCTTATGCTATGTAGGGGTTAGTGTTTTCTGTCAGACTGGGCATCAGTTTAGTCTGTCACCTCTGACCTTTGACCTTCATTCCATCATCTGTTTGGGATTGAAGCTGTTGCTGCTATTTGCTCTCAGTGAGGGAACTTTTTGTGATTGAGCGTTGGATTCATGGCATTCCAGATGTTCTTGCAGTTTGAGAAAAAGGACGAAAAGCCAAAAGAAGAATTTTATCAAAATGCGCAAATAAATTGAGCTCAGATGAAAGTAGATTCATAAAAATGTGATTAATCAACAGTGCTGCAGATTTATTTGCTGCATCATTCAGCTGGTTTTGCGTTGCTGTATTTGCTTCACCTGCATGAGAATGTAGGTCATTTGTAGGAGGTCGACTTCTGCAGCATAAAACAAAGATGGAGGAACGTGTTTCTGCGTTATTGCTCGCTGACACGTCCTCTCGTCCTGTCGCTGAGTCTGCTCATCACAACAGGAGCAGCTGTTTGTACTGACTGCTTCACTGTTATGTCATCAAATCAATCACCTCTTCGATCAGCATCTGCTTCCATGCTTTTCACTCTCACGCTTATTCTTCCGTAGCAGCCTCCACCATTCAGTCTCACATTTCATCAACAACAGCAGCAGCAGAGCTGTTTGGTGTTGCTGACAGGAAGTATCTGATTGTTGTGGTTAATAAAGAGGCGCTCGCTTTGCTGGAGCAAAATTTTCATCCATCATCCATCCATCTGTTCCTCCTCCAGGCCTCACGTGACAAACCTGAAGCTGATCAACCGGTCAGAGCAGCATTTTATTAACAGTTAGTAGCTGTTAGGACTTGATAAACATCCTTCCCTTTATGGTAGAGACATAAAAAATAAATTTTTTTCTTCTTATCTATTAAACTTTCTCTGTGCCTCGCCTGGTGAACTTTTGATAACAGTGATTCCTTCAGTGTCAACATAACTTTCTAATATTCATAACCTAATGGTACATTTTTAAATTGAGATCCAGTTGAGTCATTAATTAATTAATCATAAAAATATATCAAACTATATCAAGCGATCAATAGGACTAAATCATATGATAGCGCACTAGCATAACACATAAGTAACATAACATGAAGGTATTTAAGAGCTAGCTGTAGCTCATTGTTGTCATTAAACAGGTGCACAGTATGTACACTAACATCATGCACTGCATACACAGCCTCCAGTACCTGCATCAGTGCAGCTCAGTCATTGTTTTGACTGATATTGAGCTGCGTACACAACGATCACTGCAGTCATCTGTTATTTACCAAATCACAACAAGCACTACTGCAAGGCTTATTATTATTAGTGTTTTATGAGTTTATGTAGAACTCTTTTTATAATATATTTAAAACAAAGAACCAACAGTTTCTTGCATCAAGTATCTACAGTTAATCAAAAAGACATAATCAGGGTTGAAGAGGCCTGAACAGCACTCGTTTTCAGTGTTTCACAGTAAAATATATTTCAAGTAAATATATAACAATGAGACTTTCTGTGCAGAAATCTCCCCTCTGTGAGTTTGACCCACTTGGATGTAAAATGTGTTTTTATTCATGAAGTCCCAGTTCGAGGTTTGTAACCTGCTTTATTTTTATATTCGTGAACAAAGTGAGAGTCGATCAATCCTGCCACCTGCTCCACCCCCATATCCTCCCATCCTCCATCTCCCTACATCTCTGTCTCCTCTGGGACTGTCTGGTTACTGTGGCAACCGCATCCTCCAGGCATGAAAGAAAGGGTGAAAGAAAGAGGAGGAAAATGGAGCCAGCATCCTGTCAGTGTTTTTCTGCGGGTTTAAAACTACTTTATGTTGCATATTCAATCAGCACCAGATTGTATTATTAAACCAACATGATTTATTTTGTTTCAGCTGTTTAGACTGAAACAAGCTAACAAACACGCTTCCTCTGTAGAAAATGGGACAGCTGGTGTTCGTAATGTTGCACTCTCCTACGTGCAGCATAAAAAATCAGCAACATTTTGTCACATTCAGTCACCTCCAGGTGTTGTGAAGACAGAAGTGGCTCAGTTTGGAAATCTTTAAATGCTCAAGATTTATGACGTACATCTGAATTCATTCATGTGTTTTTGAGCTGCAGCTTTTACCATGTCAGCAGGTTTCAGCGTTTGTTTGTTATTTGATCGTTTTTATTTTTTATTCTTTTTCCTTTATCCTTCCATTCTTTCTTACTTTGTGGTTTTTTCTTTCTGCCTTTTGTCTTTCTAGTAATTTTTTTCACTGTGTATTTCTTTCTTTCTGTTTTGCTTAATTTTAAGCTTTTTGTTTCTCATTTCCCATCATTCGGTGTTTGCTTTTAAACCACGTGGTTGGTTGACTTTGACTTTAAGATTTTCCCGTTGTCTTTCATTCGTCATTGATCTTTCCTTTCTTTACTCTGTGTCTTTCTCACTGGTCTTTCTTAAACGTCCTTTCTTTCTTCCTCCTTTCCTTCTGTTTCCTCTCTTGCGGTCTAAATGCTGACACAGGATTTTCTTTTAGCATCTCTCTCTCTCCGAGTCAATCATCAGTCCTGTCAGGCCTCTGTGAAGGTTAATGACTTTCAGCCTTCTCCTCGAATCCAGCAAGACTGGATTAGTGTGTGTGTGTGTGTGTGTGTGTGTGTGTGTGTGTGTGTGTGTGTGTGTGTGTGTGTGTGTGTGTGTGTGTGTGTGTGTGTGCGTGTGTGCGTTGGCATTGCAGTGATGGTTTAAGGTTTACTGGCGGAGGTGTTTTAGTTTTTTGTTGGTTTAGTTGTATTTTTAATAAAGGTTTGTCTACTCACTGTGATTATTTCATCCTTTCTCATCTCATGCAGTCGACTCATATTGGGGTCACATGCATCGAATCAGTTGTTTCCATAGCAACAGTACCTTTAACAGGGGGTCCGTTAGCGCTCGTTAACTCTCTGTATGATTGGCCTGCCTCTCCAGAGCAGCTCTTTCTGCAGTCAGTGCTTTGCACTGACTGCGGCAGTGCGTGTCTGTGTGTGTGTGCGTGTGTGCGTGTGTGTGTGTGTGTGTGTGTGTGTGTGAGATGAAAAGGGAGGCAGAAAGAGCCATCGCTCCATGCAAATCTGTCACCATGGTAATGAGGGGGGTGAAGATGAGCATGTTACCCTGTTAAAGGGAATAACCATATATGCGAGGACTTTGATGGGGAAACACACACACACACACACACACACACACACACACACACACACACACACACACACACTAGCTCAGGTCTGTACTGTCTGGGGACCTTCACACACATTTAGACTGCTATACTTACGACCTGTATTGGTTTGTTTTTGTGGGCAAACTCTGTGTGTGACAAATTGAATATTAGTGATAGTGTAGTTACAATAATTTGAATGTCTCCACTCAAAGAAACCAAAGTAATCAAGGAACAACACAAAGTGTGACGTCTTGGATTCAAAATAGCCTCCTTTCAAACAGATTTGTTTTGTTTGTTTGTTTTGACATTTAATAATAATAATAAGCTCCTTTTATAGCGTGTTATTGAAGTTATTACTATGTGCAGTGGTTTCAGTATCCAAATAGGTAACACACCCAAAGAGTGATCCGGACCTGGGCTTTGCTTGTTGTGATGATGGACATTAATGGAGTTCATCAGAGTGATATCAACTTATGGCAGCACCGATTGTCAGCATAGGTCAGTATAAGTGCCAAAAACTGTAGTTCATCTAATGGCTACTTGAGGCTGTGTCCAACAGCGAGTAAATTCCCAGAGACTCGCAAAATGTCCAAATTTAAAGAAAAAAAAAGTTTATAGCCTAGTGCTAAATTTCCTTCTTTGTGACCATTATACCAACTTTACAGTGGGTATAATTTTTAACCCATTGAAATTTTTTATGGCATAACGTGAGGTTTGATGGAAAGCTGGGTGATGACACTGGCGGGTGTGGCCAGCTGGCTGCTGTGCTTCACCTTGGCTGCAGTACTTTGAACAGGACCTCTGGATTATCTTTAATTCCCTTAATGGAAATGTCAGACAAATAATATGTGGGTAGGTTTAGGTCACTCGCTAAAATTCACCTTTTTAGTGACTGAACTTCTATCATATTATTTGTATGTTACTTAGTAATGATTTGTAGATGTCTTTGTGGCCTCCTACAGCAGACAGTTTTTCGTAAAAACTAAATGAAGGACCAGAATGATGGTTTTTGCTGCTTCTGCTACTCTTCAAGAGTTCAGCTCTCAGATGGATTTAGAGAGATTTATTGGATTAGGATGCTGAGTCATTCATCACTGTCAGAGACAATGAGCATTTCTGTGCTCCATGGGTGAAGCTAATGTACTGCCCTGCCGACTAAACTGACTGAAACTATCTTTTCTTGGAGACAAATGATTATTAACAGATTTGAGGTGTCTCTCTTTTGAGGAGCCCATTGTCTGTTATTCCATCCACTAATAAAACCAGCAGAGTGAAAGCTGCCATTCGCCAAATGTACAGTTATTACTTTGTGAATAAATTGATAAAAAAGCAAAGCACAGCACATGCGGTCCATGATCAAATCAAAGGGTGGTACAGAGCCTCAGTCCTCTGCAATCTTCCTGTAACACGAGATCACATCCAATAAAATCTGGATCATGCTGCCTCTCTCAGACCTGCAGCTCTTACCCACAATCCCCTGAGAGGCAGAGGAGGGAGAGTAGAGGAGAAGAGGAGGTCAGCCTCTCATAATGAATGCAGGAGTGACATTTGGTGCACTGACTCCACATTTGCTGAGCTGGACAGAAACCTGACGAAAGAAAATCCTTGAAAACATCTGAATAGGAACCAGACGCAGGACAGTAGCGTCAGTTTATTCACAACGCAACACAAACAAACGGCAGTGTGCGTCTCTGTTTGCCACTTCTCTGCAGTGAAGGTCACACCCTGGTTTGGACTAAAAACCACACTGAGCATGTGCAGCTCTGACCCTAACTGTCACAGAGCCTCAGTGTGACATTCATGCATTCATCTGGTTTTAACATTTGTTTCTTCATCATTTTAACTATGCATTGTGCACAAATGTGTTCATGATGCACAACTCTCGTAATTGTCTTTCCCAAACCCCTGACATTTTAAACAGTGGTCTCCCATGGGAAATTTTGAGAAGCTTGATTTCCTGAATTTTGATGAATATTTATGCACCGATTTGTCGCTGAAATGGTTATTTTTATGAAGCAGATCACAAAACTCAGGCTTGGGCTCAGCTCAAAGCACTCAGGCATCTGTGCCTTTCAAATACGATTTATTTTTATTCAATTTATTTGTTATCTGTGTTGCGTCACCAAACACTCCTCTGTTCTTCTTTGTGTGTTCCTGCAGTTGGAGATTTAAATCTTTTAACTCAAAAGTGCTAAACATCATTTTTTTTAAAATCAAAAAGAAAATGTAAAAAAATGATGTTTCCTTAATGAGATATTTGTAGCTGCACATAATTGAGTTTGAGGCCGTTTTTAGGAGACGTGGTTGTTTTATGTGCGACACAGTTGTGAAGAGTACTGCGGAAGTCTAATGCAGAAATATGAGACGTGACTGAGTGGAAAATTTGAAGCTCGGGCTGTTTCAGGATCAGCTGACTGGAAAGGGGAAAAAGCCCGAGGAGAACTTAGATAATATGTTATCTAACAAGAGCGTCCTGCCCGGAGGAGGCGAGGAAGCAAAGTTACCCATCACTCATACTTTCACACACTCCTCCCGTTCAGCTTCAGGTAGTTGCTGCCTGTGTGATGTCATCAGACCTGCCTCCAGCTTTTAACCATCCTCTTATGTGTGTGTGTTCCTGCAGGAGGCGCTGCAGAGTGTGAAGATGGCCAACACCGTGGCTTCCTACGACCAGCTGGCCCACCAGGTGGAGGCGCTCCGAAAGGAGAACTCCCACCTGAGGAGGGAGCTGGAGGATAATTCAAACCACCTGTCCAAGCTTGAGACCGAGACATTCGGCATGAAGGTCAGTGACGATCGAAGCACTTCGAGCCTCTCTGCAGCCGCTGGTTCCACCCGTAAATTGCATATAAATGATGGGCGTAGTTAAAGTCAAGGCAGAGCAGGAAGTGTCTGAAACTTTTCTCGTTTTAATGGCCAGCAGGGGGCGACTCCTCTGGCTGTAAAAGAAGTCTGATTGTGCTGAAGAACTACAGGAAACAAACATACTACTGAAATAATGTGTGACCTCATTAAACACTTACCAGCTGAGTTTATGGTTTCAAAAATTTTAACATAAAATGAATTATGCTAGAGTAAACAAAGACCATAAAGCAGGAGATGATGTAGGGTGTTTTTGGATCGACAGGGTGCTGCCATGTCAAATATTCCCGTTGCTCTTCATGTCTATTTCCAAACAGGCAACATGGTGATTGTTATAATGCCCAAGTGGAGATTTATAAAAATAAGACTTCCCTCACCAGCTGGTGACTTTAAGGTGGTTTTGTCTTTTATCTTTTATCTGTGGTTCCACCTAATTTCATATTCCTCCGTTTATTGCTAAATAATTCTTTACTGTAAACTTATATTTAATAATGAAATTACAGAGTTAAACTTGCTAAACTATATCTAATATTTTTAATGAGTTTGATTTTAAGATTTATCACAATAATAATGTGGTTGAAACAAAGTCCCGAGCCATGCATGAACTGGTCTGCCCTAGCACAACACACACAAACAATTCAATTCAATTTTATTTATACAGCGCCAAATCACAACAAAAGTCGCCTCAATGTGCTTTATATTGCACAGTAGATTGTACAATAATAGATACAGAGAAAAACCCAACAGTCATATGACCCCCTATGAGCAAGCAATTTGGCGACAGTGGGAAGGAAAAACTCCTTTTTAACAGGAAGAAACCTCCGGCAGAACCAGGCTCAGGGAGGGGCGGGGCCATCTGCTGCGACCGGTTGGGGTGAGAGAAGGAAGACAGGATAAAGACATGGTGTGGAAGAGAGACAGAGGTTAATAACAGATATGATTCAATGCAGAGAGGTCTGTTAATACATAGTGAGTGAGAAAGGTGACTGGAAAGGAAAAACTCAATGCATCATGGGAATCCCCGGCAGTCTACGTCTATTGCAGCATAACTAAGGGAGGATTCAGGGTCACCTGGTCCAGCCCTAACTATATGCTTTAGCAAAAAGGAAAGTTTGAAGCCTAATCTTGAAAGTAGAGATAGTGTCTGTCTCCTGAATCCAAACTGGAAGCTGGTTCCACAGAAGAGGGGCCTGAAAACTGAAGGCTCTGCCTCCCATTCTACTTTTAAATACTCTAGGAACAACAAGTAGGCCTGCAGAGCGAGAGCGAAGTGCTCTAATAGGGTGATATGGTACTACAAGGTCATCAAGATAAGATGGGGCCTGATTATTTAAGACCTTGTATGTGAGGAGCAGGATTTTGAATTCTGGATTTAACAGGAAGCCAATGAAGGGAAGCCAAAACAGGAGAAATCTGCTCTCTCTTTCTAGTCCCTGTCAGGACTCTTGCTGCAGCATTTTGGATCAGCTGAAGGCTTTTCAGTGAGTTTTTAGGACTTCCTGATAATAATGAATTACAGTCGTCCAGCCTGGAAGTAATAAATGCATGAACTAGTTTTTCAGCGTCAGTCTGAGACAGGATATTTCAAGCAGTCTTACATATTTGTTTAATATGTGCGTTGAAGGACGTGTCCTGGTCAAAAATGACTCCAAGGTTCCTCACAGTGTTACTGGAGGCCAAGGTAATGCCATCCAGAGTAAGAATCTGGTTAGATACCATATTTCTAAGATTTTCAGGGCTGAGTACAATAACCTCAGTTTTATCTGAATTAAGAAGCAGAAAGTTAGCGGCCATCCAGGTCTTTATGTCTTTAAGACATTCCTGCAGTTTAACTAAGTGGTGTGTGTTACTTGGCTTCATAGATAGAGTTGGGTGTCATCTGCATAGCAGTGAAAATGTATGCTATGTCTTCTAATGATACTGCCTAGGGGAAGCATGTATAATGTAAACAGAATTGGTCCTAGCACTGAACCCTGTGGAACTCTATAATTAACCTCAGTGTGTGAAGAGGACTCTCCATTTACATGCACAAACTGGAGTCTATTAGATAGATATGATACAAACCACTGCAGCACAGTACCTGTAATACCTACAGCATGTTCTAATCGCTCTAATAGGATATTATGGTCGACAGTATCGAACGCTGCACTGAGGTCTAGCAGGACAAGCACAGAGATGAGTCCACTGTCAGAGGCCATAAGAAGATCATTTGTAACCTTCACTAAAGCTGTTTCTGTGCTGTGATGAGCTCTGAAACCTGACTGAAACTCTTCAAATAAGCCTCTGCAGATGATCTGTTAGCTGTTTGACAACTACTCTTTCAAGGATGTTTGATATGAAAGGAAGGTTGGAGATTGGCCTATAATTAGCTAAGACTGCTGGGTCTAGAGATGCTTTTTGAGTAAAGGTTTAACTACAGCCAGCTTGAAGGCCTGTGGTGCATAGCTGATTATTAGAGATAGGTTGATCATATTTAAGATCGAAGAATTAATTAATGGCAGGACTTCTTTGAGCAGTTTTGTAGGAATGGGGTCTAAAAGACACGTTGATGGTTTGGAGGAAGTAATTATTGAAGTTAACTCAGAAAGATCAATTAGAGAAAAAGAGTCTAACTTAACATCAATGGTACTAAGAGTAGCTGTAGATAATATTACATCTGTGGGATGATTATTGGTAATTTTTTCTCTAATGATAAAAATTTTATTTGTGAAGAAGTTCATGAAGTCATTACTAGTTAACGTTAAAGGGATGGTTGGCTCAAAAGAGCTCTGACTTTTTGTCAGCCTGGCTACAGAGCTGAAGAGAAACCTGGGGTTGTTCTTATTCTTCAATCAGTGACGAATAGTAAGATGTTGTGGCTTTGCGGAGGGCTTTCTTATAAAGCAGCAAACTATTTCTCCAGGCTAAATGATGATCCTCTAAATTTGTGACACGCCATTTCCTCTCCAGCTTACGAGTCATCTGCTTTAGGGTACGTGTTTGAGAATTATACCACGGAGTCAGGTACTTCTGATTAGAGACCTTAGTTTTCACCGGAGCTACAGTATCCAGAGTCGTACGTAGTGAGGAGGTAAAATTATTAACAAGATAATCGACCTCTGTTGGAGTAGTGTTCAGATAGCTGCTCTGCTCTGTGTTGGTACAGGGCATTGAAGATGATAACAGTAGGTGGATTATATTCTTAAACTTAGTTACAGCGCTTTCAGAAAGACATCTACTGTGATAAAGTCTACTCTCCACCGCTGTGTAATCAATTATTGTAAATGTAAATGTTATCAGGAAATGATCAGACAGGAGAGAGTTTTCAGGAAACACTGTTAAATGTTCAGTTTCTATGCCATATGTTAAAACAAGGTCTAGAGTGTGATTAAAGTGGTGGGTGGGTTCTTTTACATTTTGACAGAAGTCAATTGAGTCTAATAACAGATTAAATGCCATGTTGAGGCTGTCATTTTTAGCATCTACATGGATGTTAAAATCACCCACAATAATTATTTTATCTGAGCCGAGAACTAAATCAGATAAAAAGTCTGAGAAATCAGACAGAAACTCTGTGTAAGGCCCAGGTGGATGATAGATGATAACAAGTAAGACTGGTTTCTGAGTTTTACAGCTGGGGTGGACAATGTTAAGCATCAGGCTTTCAAATGAATTAAGTCTGTCTGGGTCTTTCATTAATTAATAGGCTGGTGTGAGAAATTGCTGCCACACCTCCCCCTCGGCCTGTGCTTCGAGGTTTCTGGTAGTTAGAATGACTCGGGGGTGTTGATTCATTTAAACTAACATAATCATCCTGCTGCAACCAGGTTTCTGTAAGGCAGAGTAAATCAATTTGTTGATCAATTATTAAGTCATGTACTAACAGAGACTTCGAGGAGAGAGACATAATATTTAATAATCCACATTTCACTGTGTTACTCTTTGGTTCAGATGTGGATACTGTATTGTTCTTTCTTTGTGATTGTTTATGTTTAAGTTGTTTGTTGATGGTTTTTAGTTTGTTTTTTGTCTTTTTGGAAGCTGACACAGCACGGTGCACGGTGGTTAGCACTGTTGCCGCACAGCAAGAAGGTCCTGAGTTCAATTCCACCATCAGGCCGGGGTCTTTCTGTGTGGAGTTTGCATGTTTGCGTGGGTTCCCTCCGGGTACTCTGGCTTCCTCCCACCATCCAAAGACATGCAGCTAGTGGGGATAGGTTAATTGGATAATCCAAATTGCCACTAGGTGTGAATGTGAGTGTGAATGGTTGTCTGTCCCTATGTGTTAGCCCTGCGACAGACTGGCGACCTGTCCAGGGTGTACCCCGCCTTTCGCCCTATGACAGCTGGGATAGGCTCCAGCGCCCCCCGCGACCCTGAAAAGGATATGCGGAAGCGAATGGATGGATGGATGGGAGCTGACACAGTCTCTGTGGAGATGGGGTTTTGGGGGGGTAGCAGGAGGAGAGAAGCTACAGAGAGGTGTGTAAGACTGCAACTCTGCTTCCTGGTCCCAACTCTGGATAGTCATATTTTGGGGGGTTTAATAAATTTGTCCATATTTCTAGAAATGAGAGCTGCTCCATCCAAAGTGGGATGGATGCCGTCTCTCCTAACAAGACCAGGTTTCCTCCAGAAGGTTTGCCAATTATCTATGAACCCCACATTGTTTCTGGGACACCACTCAGACAGCCAGCAATTTAAGGAGAACATGCGGCTAAACATGTCACTACAGAGTCCCACATTGTTTTGGCAAAGTTGCACACCGAAACAGAATAAAAAATCTGACATGTCAGTAACCAGCTGGGCTGAACATAAAATGTCCATAACATGGTTCCAGGGTCACGTGTACTCTTCTTAAGCTTGTTGATTTCATATTAAGATTATTTTAGGATTATTTGTTCAAACTGCTAATCCTGATGTTAAAAAATAAACCTTTAAATTCAGATTCTCTTTCATATTTTTGAATTTTATAGCCCGTAATCAGACATCTTAATCAAATCAGCTATTTCTACGTCAGAATAATGAATAAATTCACACTGAGAGCGAGAAGGCTGTGAATCAGGCCAAGACTCAAAGGCTGCTGGATGTAAATCCCATCAGCTGCAGGCACACAGACACACATGTTCATGTACACATGTACGCACTGACTCACGTGTCCAGATGCTGAGAGCAGCTAGATTATGAGGCAGAGATCAGCAGGTTTTAGTCAGAACCAGGACAGAGAACGGAGAGAGCAGACATACACACAGAGTTCACTGCTGCACCAAGTTCACCTGTAGCAGGTAAGTCGACTGATAAAAACACCTTTAATATCCAAACTGATAGATTACAACTAGCTGGTGAGAAGGAAGGACTGCTTTTTATTCTGCTTTTTATCTCTATCAGTGATGAGGTGACGTTTTATCTGCTGCTTTTAGGGATTATTATCTTTTTATGTTTATTAATCTCATCAGTCAGGATAAAAATGAAGATAAATCAAAAAATCATTTTGTCTGGTTAGTTTGAAAAAAATCACTAACAGTCATCAGATATTTCTGTGTGTCATGTAGCAACTAATGTTTATACTGCAGTCATTT
Organism: Astatotilapia calliptera; assembly: GCF_964374335.1. Taxonomy (NCBI): domain Eukaryota; kingdom Metazoa; phylum Chordata; class Actinopteri; order Cichliformes; family Cichlidae; genus Astatotilapia; species Astatotilapia calliptera. The sequence goes on along the minus strand of NC_137436.1, from coordinate 40,547,367 downwards.
TAATATATTCAGTTTAATACCTGTAAGTAGTAACTTCATGGTGGTTTAACCACAGATCTCATGAGATTCAATAGCTGAGTTTTATTTATTTTGGTGGGAAACCAAGTCTTTGTCAACTGCAGAAGAAAAACAGAGCTTTCACTGAGACTAATCGCTCCTGCTTGTACACGGAGGATAATCTTTCTAGACTGTAAGAGAAAATGTTTTTAATACCACAAAAATCCCTGCACTGCTCGCACTGTGCGGATTTCATTCATTTGTCTCTGCGTTCCTGGAATATGCAAAAACAACGTCCATGTAAGTGGGATTTGCTGGATTTTGAATATAAGCTTTAATTCATACAGAGAAACACAGAAGACATGTTTCTCTGTGTGCACAGCTCAATCTATATGAATACCAAAATGACACAAAAACGTTTAAAATACAAGTTTGTAATGAAAGTGTGTTTTAATGTATACTTCAACAACAAAAACACAAAAGAGGGTTAGTCAGTTCTTTCAGTTTCCAGAAGCAATACAAAGTAGGTCACAGAATAAAGTGAGAATAAAACCGGACTTTAAAAATGAGGGAAAATGACTTCTCCGTGATGTTTGAAGCTTCTTTGTTGTTATCAAGTCCGCTTTAAATCAAATATACCTTACAGGCTACAAGACCAACAATAATACGCCTCACAGAAGGACCCCAAAAGGCTTATGTTATTATATATAAGATACTTTACTGCTTAATTGAGGATATTCGTTTTAAATTTTGATAAAATAGAGGCAGTATAATGTCCTCGTAAGTGGATATCAGGCCCTTGTAGAGCAAAATTTCCACATATGTGGACGCCAGGTCCTAGGAGGTTAAATGGGCAATTTGATTGATTGATTGAATCTTTATTTTGAACATGTTGAAAAAGTACAACAAAATAGAATTAAAAGAGACAAATGAACAAAGCAAAACAAAAGGGAAACGAGCAACCACAACTCCAAATAACGTTCATGTTCAAAAAGGAGCAGGAAGAAGCATAAACTTATTTAATCCCACCCCTTTTCCACTATCTAGTATCAATAGACTACAGAAATACCTCATTGCAATTACATTATATGTTATGTGTAATTAATTTTTTTTTTTAATTTATATTTCACTATGAAAGTTTTATATTGACCTTAAATACAAATCCAGCATAGGAATTATTACATCTAACACTCATTTAAAAACACTCACCACTCAATGTTACAATTAATCACTTTACTGTAGCGAGTGTATTTTTGTAGTAGATGAGACCAAGAAGAACGAGATCAGGAGGGAAGTGTTTGCGAAGCTGACCCAAAAGCACTCGCGGAGGAGAGGAAACTAAGTATAATAAAAAGCAAGACGTTTATTTAGGCTGATGAACAAATAGCCAAACAAGGCGAGACAAAACAAAGAACTAAACTAAAACCTAAACTGGAAAAATAAAACTAACCATGAAAATGAGGACAAGAGACAACATGAAACTGAACAGGAACATCCAAAAACATGACTGTGAAATAATCCAAACATAAGTACAACAGCAGAAAACAAGACTCTGTGAGCATGACTTGACATGAAGACAACAGACAACCTGACATGAAGAGAAGGAGACAGAGGACTTAAATACACACAAGGGTTTATAATGAGGGAAGTGGAAACACCTGGGGAGACACAGCTGGAGCTAATCTGACATAACAAGACAAAGGAAGCAAAGCAGAAACCAGACTTTCAAAGTAAAACCGGAAACACACAAACACAGAGGCAAGGATGACAAGAGAACAGAGACCTGAAACGTGGGACAGGAAGGCACAGAGTAGAAACACCGAACACAGGGGAGGCACAGAAACACAACCTAAAGACTAGAAATCAAGAAATACTAGTTAGAAATACAAAAAGGAAACCAAAACACTAGCAGAGATAAACCACGATGAAATCAAAGATGAATGATAACACAAAACACTGGGTCTCAGACCCAGCCCCTGACAAGGAAGTGACCTTTTGACCTGGAAATGTCTTTTGTGGAGTTTCACCCGGATACATTCATGTTGTTTTCTTCTTAGGAGGTGCTGAAACAACTGCAGAGTAAGCTGGAACAGGAGGCAGGGACCCTGGCATCGTCTGGAAGGAGCGACGTGCTGCACCAGCTTAAAGGTCGAAATCTGGCTTGACTTTTTTGTAATTTGAGGATTGTTTCTGCCTGAGGACCATTTTCTAGGAACCATTTAAGGAACTTGGGATGTTCACCCCCAGAAAGTTCCCCTCATATTGAACAACATTACAACTTGAGAACCAGGTTCAGATTTGCTCGTCCCTTTTTTCTGGATTTAGAAAAAATGGTTTATGTTGACAATAATTTGCTTTAAAATCACAGTGAGAGAAGGTTATAACTGTCTGTTTAGTCACTGTACATCTGGAGACTACATTTCCCCCTTAATTGTTGTAATTTTCCTTCTAATTTCTGTCCCGGTTGCACCTACCTGACTCTGCTGGTGTGTGAAGCTCAGAGCTCAGAGTCTCCAGTGAGACTAATCATCACTTACAGAGAAAGCAGATTGACTCATTCAGCTAATCTGATTGGCTCCAGCAAGCCAGGCCTCATTCAGTTAAATAGCCAGTTATTGTCAATTACTTTGTCTGGACAGGAATTTGTTCATTTCCAGCTGACAGATGTGTTTATAGACTTCAGCTGTCTGTCAACTCAGCTACAAAACTGAAATTAAATCAGTCTAATTAATAAACATAAAACCAACAGTTTAGCTGCATTAACGCTGAATTTAGACAACTTTACTTCAAATGTAACCATACAAACTTAAAAGTGGTGGTCCAGTTAAAAAATAGAGTGTTTTAGTATTATTTATGGTACTGGTAACCAGTGAAAGCCAGCCAGGTTAGACAGATGACAGATTTTATGACAGAGCATTTAAATAAAAAATAGATTGTTGCTAATGACAGAATATTTTTGTTTACACGTTTTATGAGTCACAGAAATTTAGCATTTAAACACCAAAACATCCAAAGAAAAAACAGATTTGCTGTTAAAGTCTGAAAAAAGTGGAGACGTTTGTTGTTTTTTTTCCTTAAATATAATGTTAGATCACAATAAGCAAAATGAAGACAAGCCTATCACCTGCATAGAAATGACCAGATGTAAATGGCCTGTATTTATGTAGTGCTTTACTTAATCCCTAAGGACCCCAAAGCGCTTTACACATCCAGTCATCCACCCATCCACACACTGGTGATGGCAGCTACATTGTAGCCACAGCTGCCCTGAGCCTCGCCTCTGTCAGTGCGGACACTTAATGGATTAAACACAGTATAAGTCCTTTAACAAAATAATTTTATGCAGAAATATTGCAAAAAATGTGAGTATAAATATGCTGAAGAGTATTATTGACGAATAAAAGATAGTGACTGTAATTCTAAAATCAAACGCTGAATATCCCGGGGCTGCTGTTACATCATAGGCAGAAATTCCAATTTTAAATAAACCAGATTTAAAAGTAGAGCCTGAGTTGTTGATCTGATGGCTCTTGACCCTCCTTCACCTCCTCCTCCTCCTCCCTCAGAACTCCACATGGACCTCACCAATTACTACGAACTCAAACATCAACCTCATAACCTGAGGCTGCTGACAGGCTGCCTAGGAGGGGCGGGGCCAGGTGTTGGCGGAGGTGCAGAACTAGATGATCACCTAGCTCTGGCCCCGTCCTCGTGCTCCTCCTCCTCCTCGATGGCCGCAGTAAGCAGAGGTAGGAGTCCTCACCGATCGGCATCCTGTCAAAGCACAGTGTCTGCCGGGAAGACTGCCGCTGTCATCCTGCCGCATCACTTCCTGGATGGAGCCCCGCCCAAAATAGCTATGATCACTGGAGCAGACGGACGAGTGATTGACCATCACCTGGACGAGCTGTGCAAGGAGAGGTAAGCTGATTTCCATAAATATTAACTGAGGCACCTCAGGGTGGGAGGTCACATGGGACTGGTACAGTCAAGTTCACGGACCCAGAGCCTTCATCTGAGTTTACAGATGACACAACGTGTGAGAGAGCTGATTAATCAGCAATTTTTTAAGATTTTAAATAGTGAAATGTATAATAACACAATATAAGTAGTGTTTAATTGTGAAATGTCCAAAAAAAAAACTTTTTCTAAAAGGAAATTAGACCTGCAGGCTAATGTAACTTGTTCCATGGTAGTTAAGATGAAGAGCTTTTCATCTGATGTAGCCACCAAACGAATGGCAATAAGCTCCGCCTTACTTGATGCTAATCAGGTTTTAGCCTGTCAGTGTTATGATGTATGGTTATGATATAATAATAACGGTTACAACTATCTACAGGGACCTCCTGCTGGGGGAAATTGACCGAGAAGAGAGGGAGCGCTGCTGGTTCTTCAGCCAGCTTGAGGAGCTGTCACAGAAACTGGCCCAGCTGCCACGCATTGACACGGTGAGAGTTTATTGATATAATAAAGGATATAACCACAGAAATGCAACCTTTGGGTGTTTTTACTCATACATGGACTTGTTATTTTGTCCAGTAATCAGAGAAACCTTTGACCTCTGACCTCGGTGTGTTTCTGCTGCTACAGTTTTCACTACAGATAGACATGATCCGGCAGAAGCTGGAGTTCGATGCTCAGAAGATCCGGTCTGTGATGGAGGAACGCTTCGGCACCAGTGATGAGGTGGTTCACAGGACGCAGGTGAGTTTGATCAACTCAGTTTCCTTAATAACAACTGAAAGAAGCCAAACACTGGACATTGACATTTCCATAGTTTTATGAAGTCCGTTTCTGAAGTTTGGCCACCGCTGTAGGTCGTGTTTGGATAAACTAGCTAGTGCTGTCTCAGTTTGGCCCAAACGTGTAGGTTCATCACACAAACACACACCTGCCAGTCAGTCCTAAGTAACCACCAGAATTTCTCACACATCTTTATTAGTATAATTAACCTCACAGTGTGTCCGATTATCTGTCACATAACTGCACTGAAATGTGTCATCAACAGTACGAATACGGCAAACAGGTCAACATCAGTAACTGCCAGCAAGTGGATGTGAGGCCTAGTAGGCAGTCAGCTGCTTTACCCACCTGTGTTAGCGTCCACATCACAAACAGTTCACATGTGTAATGAAGCAAAGTCAAAGCCTCCATGAATTTAAACAGCTGCTGTGAACGGGTATATTATAGTAGGCAAATCTCTCAGAAACCCCATGTCAAATGTAACTCTTGATGAGCCATGCGATAGCCAACGTTGTTACTTTCTTTTTTAACCCTGGATATCACAGTAATATAACTGAAGTGAATTATCGTGAGAACCCTAATCCACGCAGAGGGTTCGTCGTGGGAACAAAATGGCCATGAATAAAGTGCAAATCCACAGCTTGAGTCATCAGTCCCGGTATTCATGATGACATGTCAGAATAATTAGATTATAAACTACAGCGACTAGAGATTTCTGCCCATGAGCTGTGTCAGCGACAACTGCTGGTGGAAAAAACACATCTGGATGCATCTGAAATGTGTGTGTCTGTGTGTGTGTTGCAGAAGCGTGTTGCTCGTCTAGAGCAGCTGGAGAAAGAGCTGCAGGAGGCCCGAGGGAGTCAGGAGAGCCAGCTGCAGGTCAGATATACTGTACACTCTAACACACACACAGCAGTGTGTGAATCCACAGGATATTTGTGCATTAAATGTGTTAGTGATGAATTCTGTAGACGCTTTAATTGGATGCAGAGATGTCACATGGCGACTATAAGAGCTGTGATTGGTCAGCTGAGGCTTCTGGTGTCTGATGCTGGTGGATTTTTTTCTTGTGGGTGACCAACAGCAGAAATGTGTAAAAATCTGTTGCTAGAAAAAAGCAGGAAAGGTTAGTATTCATGATTGCTGTGATCCAGTGTCGTGATTTTTGAAACGATATCAGCATGAATTCAGACAGAATAAGGAAGTCGTGTTTATATCGATGTAGTTTGATGTTTCATCACATAACGTGTTATTTGCAAAGCTGTGGGTATAGTTTTTGCATCACTGCTCTCACTGCGTTGTCCAACTTCTGAAACCCCGCCCCCAATCTACCTCTGAAGCCCCGCCCCATGGTCCCACTCCCCTGAAAATTTGCCCTCAGAAGTTCTCCTACAGCATGGAGGTAGACTGCATTGCTCCAACAATGAGTAACACTGATGAATAACTCCACATGATGCTCTCAGCCATGAGAAAAGTCTCATTTGGGTATCCTGGGGTCGTCCTGTTGTCACTTTAGTGCATGTTCCCACTCCAACTCCACATGACAGAGAGACACTGAGCCGTTGTATGCCCACACCCAGAACCCCGGGTACAGTGGCTCAGTAAAGGCGCAGCTGAAAGTGTGGAGGTGGACCATCATGTCCTGAGAGACGCAGTAGAAGGACAGAGCGCCTGCAGGCCAGTTTAGATAGATACCAATTCTGTGGGTGAAGTTCTCAGGTGAGAGCGACTTTAACCTCTTTCTGTTGTGACACGGAGTGTAGCTTCCCTCTGCGCACTCCACAGTCCAGGAACGCTCGTTGTGTCCCAGCAGGCAGTTCACCGTGTCTCCATCTCTAGAGATGTTGTTGTAGGTGACACCGATGTCAGCACCACCTCTCCACTCCACCTCCCAGTACACCTTGTCGAGCAGTCCCTCCCTGCACAGGACCTGAGGACAGAACTCAAACCGCTCCGGATGCTCCGAGTATTGATGGTCTGACCAGACACGAGTTGCCTTCCTGTTACTGTCAGTTAGAAGGATCTCAGAGTTGGCAGTGTTGGGGTCAAGGGTCAGGTAGTGGGCAACTGAAGGTGAAACAGGAGAAGCTGATTAGCCCGGGACTGAGCTTGGGACATGACCACCTCATGAACAGCCATTCTCAGAATGAGTAATTACATTTAATGGTCTTTACTTTAAAAAGTGTTTTTTCTTGAAGGAAATTAGAGTCAGTACTTAATGATTATAGGCTGCGATACCACCCTGTCAAATATCCCAAAATCTCACAGCTAGATTGAAACTATTATTCAGGGAGAACATTACCAGGAGATTGTGTAGAAAAATTAAGGTATTGGAAATGAAAGGGTTTTAAAGTGGCCTTTAAAGACACAGAGACATTAAAGAAGCAGAGGTACAATTACAGTTTTTCAGTGCCCACAGGTGTCCTCCTGGCAACTCCCTAAAAGACCAGAAACAGTCACAGCATAAAAAACATGTAACATCTGATCAGCGTTGCAATTACATCTATTTGGAGATCGAATGTTTGAAATGGTTTGGCTCACTTGAGGTCTGCTTTGTCGGTGTTTCCCACAGCGATCAAAGTGAGCCTAGACATCAAAGGACACTGAACTGTTTCTGAAGGTTCATCTTCTTCCTCTTCCTCTCCTGACGGCGCTGACGAGTCATGTCCCCCCTTCCCGTTCTCACCCAACTGATCAACTGAAGAAAATAAATGAATAGAAAAATAATCAAATGAAGATTTCGATCCATCTGTTTGATCTAATTGTTTAAACAACTTCAGCAGATTTGATTCATTTGAAGCTGAATGAAGAAAAAAAATTTTAATTTACCTTCAATTTTCATCAGACACACAAACACACATATGAATATGACAAAATAATAAAAACCAGAAGCTGTGGTAGAGTTTGACTGTAAACATGTGTGTGTGGGGGGGGGTTTAAAGCAGGACGCACCTTTCTCTGATGCATGCATCGCCTCCTGGCTCTGTTGTGTTTCAGAGGAAGCCTTCCTCCTCTCAGTTACCTCCTGGGAAACATTTGCATCCAGCTTGCTGTCGCCTGAGTCGTTCAGCCTCTCCGTCGTATTGTTATTAGTTTCCTCGGTGCTAATTGGGTTTTTGTTGGTAAATCCATTATCCGTTTGTTCCTCTGCCTTTACTGAGAGTGTCTTCCTAACTTCCTGACTATCGTTTGTTTTGGGGGTAATCTTTGAAAGATTACTTCTCTTGAACAGATTCAGGAGGGACTCGTCACTTCTTTCAGCTTTAGTGGCTTTTATCTTGACAGCGTTGGAGGAATCTAGCTTTGCAGCACCATCTTTGTCTTCATGCTCCTTTGAAAGGCCGATTCTGAAGATGCTGGAGATGTCTTCTTTGAAATGATTCAAGTCCTCTTTGAGCAGAGTCAGAGTGCTGGTCGGCTTTTCTGGTGGCTGTGTTGTTTTAGGATTTGTGTCTTTGTCCTTGAACACTTTCAACAGTCCTTCCTTGAACTGGCTCAAGTCCTCTTTGAAAAGAGTGAGCGGGCTGACCGACCTTTTCTCCGTCTGACTCGTCTTGAGTAAATCTCTCGCCTGATCATCTTTACCGTTACAGTCCTCTAGGTGAAGTTTGTCGTCCTCGTGTATGTCAGTCTCTGTCTCATCCTGTTGCTCTGAAGGTTTTTCACTGTGGCTCATTTTGTTGTTCTGTGAAACTCTTTAATCCTTGTGACGTGTTCACAGCAATCTTTAAGATATTGATATTTAGGCTGTGGGGATCACCTGTACGAACAGACATGTGTGGAAATGATAAATTTGATTTCTGACTGTAGCACTGCTAATAAAAGGATTTTAAGGAGACAGCAGGGCTCTTCAAGTGTCTGACCAGGATGCCATCTGGATGCCTCCAAAGGGAGATTTTCCAGGTCAAAGTAAGGATTCTAAATCCCTTCTGGTCTGGTGAAAGGGGAACCCGGGGTAGTTTGCTCAGACTACTTCCTCTCTAACCCAATTCTAGCTAAACAATGACAAATAACAAAATACATGTTCTCTAAAAAATGTTTCAGGAACTAAAATGTTTCTTCTGGACAGAAAGAAAGTAACTGGTAAATTTCTCCTGAGCTCTGAATGACAGATATTAATATTCAGTCTGCTACATTTAAAAATACGACCATTTCCTGTCTAAACAGCTGATTCGGTCCTTTTAAAGAAATACTTGAATCATATGATTTTCTGAATCCAGATTTCACAGAAACAGAAAGCGCGTTCATACGTAGTTGGTAAATCTCAGGTCATGTTTAGGCTTGTTAGGAGTTAATCCAATAATCTACTCTTAACAACAGCGTCTCATTGAAATACTCACATCTGCTTCACGTTTCTTCTTTTTTCATTTGCGAACCACGAAAAGATTTGAAAACAAAACACCAAGGCCTCACACACACACACACACACAGACACACACTCTGTCTCTGCTGTAAATCTGTGTCTCCCTCTGGTTTTCTTGCATTTCTGAACTGGTTTCTGGTTCAACCAGTTTGTCTCCATGTTTTCACCTTACTGCAGAGCAGACGATTGGTTGGCTGTGGGGAGTGCTTCCACTTTGCTTCTGCTGTGACGAAATATGAAGTCAAGTTCAGTTGCATGGCTGTAGTCACATGGTCCGGTGCCCTGAAGCAGAAACTACATGTTGGACTACCACTGACCATCAATGTACACAGCAGTCCAGTCCAGTAACATGGCCTGAAATTTAAAATATTATTATTATTATTTTACCTGCACAACTGGTCGGCATTCTTATGCACAACAAATGTTTGACAGCAGACCATTGGGTGCAATACAAAAAGCAATAACAATGTTTCTTCCCAGACTTTCTTTCTTCACACATAAACAGTCTTTGATGTGGAACCAAGTGCTCCATAAGAAAATCCCAGAAATTAGATATTCAGTTCAATAACTGAGCAAAAACTGTTTGTATCTCAAAGGTGCTTTAAACTCATTTCTGATAAAGGTCAGTCAGTGCAGCTTTACAGCTAAACCGAAACAAAAATGATTTATCAGTCAAGTGTTAGTATTTGGTCAGATGTGAAGTGAGATGTAGCAGTTATATTTTTCCCAATAAAACTAAATCCTGGCATCTTATATTTATGATGCTAAGCATTTTGCATATTAATTTTCATTACTTACTTTTGCATTTTTAAAAAATGGGATAGCTCATGTTTACTGAGCATTAGCCTCCAGAGCTGGAAAAAGAAGCCACAGATTAAGAGTGGAAGGCTGCAGTTCCTCTAATGGCTGCATGTGGCGGCTTTGAAAAGGAAGTTAATCCTCAAAAACACGCATTTTTAGAATGACCAACTTTACAGCAGAAATAAACACATTTACAGCCAGTTTTGGTCTCTGCAGCTAAACTTTCCATCTTAGCAACTGTACCAGGGATAATGCTTTTTAAAAATAAGTCACCTGTTTAAATGAGACTAAGGCTTAAACTTGATTCGAGGTGTTGCCTCTTATTCACACCTGGATGCTGACACAAGCAGCTGTAGATGCTAGCTGTCCACTATGGCTGGCATCAGCTAATCGAAGGCGCTGCCTGGACCTCAAAGTGTGTCCAATGTGCAAAATTATTAAAAAATAAGTGCATATAAGTGTAACATGTTAATTAAAAGTTCTTTCCAACTGCAGATGGAAAGAAACTGTTTTTGTGAGGTATTGGTCCAGATGGACTGAGCCTTCTGCCAAATGAGTGACTCAAAAAGCTGATCCTATGTCCTGCCTGCTGGGTTCTGCAAGCTCACGCTGGTGATTTTAACTGATTTTTCAGCCCAGCAGATACTGCTTATATCTATCTGAAATGTAAATACTTGTTCGTTTAATGGTTCTTTATAACAACAAACTCGGGACCTTTTGATTTGATTTTACTTTTTTCTGACACTAGAAAAATGTATAAAAAATTATATGAGTAAAGAAATTCAGCTTTATAAAGAAGGATTGTTGGTGATTGCAGCAAACCTGAACTTATTTGAAAAACTCTGTAGAACCATCAGTTTATCAGTGATCTGCCAGCTGTGTGTCAATTAGGTGAAAACCTTTCATTTGTGGCTCCTATGAAAAAGTGTTATTTCTTAAAATGCATCAGAGAGTGAAGAAAAAATAAAAACAGACAGAACAGATTTTAAGCAGCTCCGCTCTCCTGCTCTTCAGCTTCCACTCGTTGCTGTGCAGAGAAACCTGTTTTTTTATGTAGCTCAGAGCTGCGTTACGATTGGCTGTTGCCAAGCTGCAGGGTTGGCACTGAGCAAGTGTGTCTGAGATAAAGAGAGCGAATCGGTGCTTCTTTTCTCTGCTCTGCCTCCCTCTGAGAATAATGAGACCACAGAAATGGATACGTGGATGCCAGACAGTACTAACAAATATCACCTCATTAAAAGGGTCAATTCACCCAAATTACAACAGCTCCAGCTCTTCTCCTGCTTTGGGATTCAGGATCTGTCCTGGTTTTATTTATCCAGGTTTAAAGATATCTGTCTCCATGACAACAGTAGAGACAGAAGGAATTTATTTTGTGTTGCTCACAAATTTGAAACATGAATGTCTTTTTAAAAGGATTTATAACTTTACAGGGGATTAAAAACAGATGATAAAAAGATTACAGAAAGAGCAGTCCATAAAAATGTTCTGAGAGGCGTCTTTAATAAGATTCTTGTGGCAAAAGCTCAGCGTGACCTGATGGTGGCAGTAGCCTATCTCACAGTCTCTGACTCTGTGGATGATTGTGCAGCACCTGGATGGCCGGTCTAAGGCTGAAAGGTTTCAAAATAGTGTTTGAGTGTTTATGTGTTTTAGTCTTGCTAGAGGTGGTCGTCCTCCCTCATAGTGAATGAAAGTGATCATGTTTTATCTCCGCCGCATGCTGTCCGCCATTTTCTCGTCACGTTGCAGCTGCTCGTGTTGGAGGATGTTTGGATCCGAGCCAAAGATTCAGTCTGTCCAACTGGAGGACGGAAAAATATTCAGGAGGAAAAAAGAGATTAACACACACACACACACACACACACACACACACACACACACACACACACACACACACACACACACACCGCTTTGTCTGTAGACAGTCTTTGGCTCACACATCACACCCCTAGGCGTTACCATGGTGATGGGATGAAAGGGGGGGGGGTCTTTGATGGGAGTCTCTGAAGGTTTCAGTCTGTGAATCCAAATGAAGCTGTGTGTTTGTGAGTGGATGTCTATCTGTGTGAGGACCAGTGTGAGGTTTAGACCTGGTGAGGAGGGTCTGGTTTTCACTGCTGGACAGACCTTCAGCGGACTCAGGTGTGAAGGGTCAGACCTGGTTTTAGGGTTCATGCTCTGGTTTAGGGGAAGCTCTTAGGAAATAAAGGTCCTCACAAAGAAATTAGAACAAATGGATGCAAGAAGATTGTGATACAGGCTCTTAAATGAACATTTCACAGTAAAGACATCAAAGATCCTACATCATCCACATGTCCTCTGTCTAGTGTTTCCTAAGAAATCTCACTATAAATTCTGCAGATGTGTAGAATATTTTAATCGGTTCGTAGAGCATTAATAATAGAGTTTGACATTGATACACTGGCCGATATTCAGCCCATTCTGCTCATCTCTGTCTTGCAAATCTTTTAATTCTTGGACTCTACTAGAGTAGCTTTGCATGATTCAAGGTTCAAAATAATCCTTATTTAGCTCTACTGAGCTTACTGCAGCCCTTCAGTTCATTCCCTGTCTGAAACCAGCTGTTTTAGCTCCTCCTCCTTTAAGGCCAACCTCCATGTCATACAGCTTGGCTGCTCCACATAAACACGAGGTTTGAATAGCAGGGTCTTACACAAATGGCTTTTCTTATTATAACATTCATGTTAGCCTAATGACTAATCCTGAACACATCAGCATGTGTCAGCAGCTTATTTAAACCATATATTAACATTTACAGCCCACCGTGTGCCTGTAATTGGTAAATGTATTTTTCCAAGAAGAGGGGTGACGAGTTGCTCTATTTATTTAGAAGACACACTCGCTTTATTTGGAAAAATGCAGGAAAACAGATAAAGCCCAGATGTCTCAGTTTTACAGAAGCTTTCACTTGTGGATCTGTTGACAGCGTGAACTTTGTCTCAAAACCCCACATGGGGATGTGATGTGATTTGTGCATATCAGGCGATTCGTGCACACGTTGTTAAGGTTCTGTAAGTGAGCAAGAGGGATTTTACCTTTTTAGACATTTGTATGCACAGAAAACATTTTGAAAGAGAAAATTATCTGACTTGTGAAGATGAATTTATAAATTATAAATGATCAGCATTTATTCAGGTTTGGGTATATGCATTTGTAAAATAGTTTTACATGTGTTCATATTGCTTTATATTTTTGTGTGAAATGAAACACGCACTTATGAATCTTTGTGTACATTTGTGGATCATACCAAACGCATTTGTAACATTTTTGAGACAAATTTTTCTTCATATGAAACAACGATCAATGTGTCCACACCAAGATGATTATTATAAATAACTTAAATTAAAATTAAATGTATACAAATATTTACTGTACATGAATAAAAATGTGAAATTATCACCTGCAGATTTATCACCTGCTTCCATGTTTATTGTAGTACCTGTTCTGAACAGGTTTGTTTGAGGTAAACATCTCCCATAATGTTAATGATAAAAATAAAACTGAACTGAAAATATAATTTATTTTTTCTAAATAATGATAAAGGAAATTAATTTAAAAAATCAAAAAGTATAGCTGTATATGCGAAAGGTGGAGATCAGACTAGAAGTAGGTCAAAGATACCATCTTTATGCATTTTTCTTCTTCTGTCTTTCTGTGTGCAGCTCTCTGGTGCCGAGAAGCCCCCTGCTGGAGAACCAGAGAACAGCAGCTCATCATCAGCCACAGCAGCAGGAACAGAAGCTGCAGACGGTGGTAGCAAGGTAACAACACACCAAAAACTCAATTAATGTCTACAACATTGTACTTATAGAGTGAAACTTACAAAAGCGTACCCTGTCATTGTATAGTTTGTAACTATGGCTGGTGGAAGTGGATAAGATCGTTACTGATGTTTCCTCCGCAGGTGGAGATGGTCTTCTGGTTGCTCTCCATGCTGGCTAACAGAGATAAGGAGGAGATGTCCCGGACTCTACTGGCTCTCTCCAGCTCTCAGGACAGCTGCATTGCCATGAGAAAGTCTGGCTGCGTCCCCCTTCTGGTCCAGATTCTGCATGAAGGCCCGGACGGAGGCAGCGGTCCTGGTGAGACAGCAGCGGGTGGTACCACAACAGGCTGCAGCCGTGAGGCCAGGTCCAGAGCAAGCGCTGCCCTCCACAACATCATTTACTCACAGCAGGATGAGGGCCAAGCCCGCCGGGAGATGAAGGTCCTGCACATGCTGGAGCAGATCCGGACCTACTGCGACAGTGGCTGGGACTGGATCGAGAGCCACGCCGGGACACCTTCACCAGGGGGAACCAGAACCACAGGTGAGCCATGTTTAAAAAAACAAACAAAAAAAACCTGAACATCAGAACCCGAGCAAAAAAACATAACGGGGTTCACTAACTGGTGGGTGACATCACAACACCTACATCCATCTTTTGTACAGTTAAAGATAAACAAACTTACATGTTACATTAGTTGTATCCTACAGTAGAGGACAAAAATCTATAAATCTATAGATACAGACAAAACCACCAGTGATCCAAGTTCCAGTAAATCTGATGAAACCAAAACGACATGTTCAAAATAACGCAAACTTATGTGGATTAAGTTAAACATCTTGTTTTTCTCCACAGATATCCCTGAACCCGTGGACCCTCAAATCTGTCAGGCCATGTGCGCCATCATGAAGCTCTCCTTCGAAGAGGAGTTTCGACGAGCCATGAACGAATTAGGTTTGTTTGACACCAAAGGACCAGTTTGCAGTTTCTTTGACGCTTTCGTTTTTATGCCCGATTGCACTTATACAGTGAAAGTATCAGTTATTTCCTGTAATGCATAGATTTGATATTTGATCTGTTTTATTTTTAATGTGTTTTTCAGCTATTTCAATTCAATTTAATTCAATTTTATTTATACAGCACCAAATCACAACAACAGTCACCTCAGGGCGCTTTATATTGTAAGGTAGACCCTACAATAATACATACAGAGAGAAACTCAACATATGACCCCCTATGATTTTTTTATTATTCAATTTTGGAATTTATTTTACAATTACCACAAAATATTTATATTTTAAATAGCAAACATATTTAATAAAGCCATGGAATATAAATTCTGTTTTATGTCTCATCATTGGGGGAGTCACAGTAGAGCAGTGGCTGTCGCGTGGCAAAAGTAATAAAAGACGTTAAGACGAAGTAAAGGTTAGAAGGAGTTTTGGAAGAATTTAAGATTTGAATTTGGGCCAAAGTTTGGGAATGACTCCAGTAAAGTATCAAGTTTAAAAATACTTTGGTTTATCTTTGCTACAACAGAGCTTTGATTTGTAGTATGTGTTTCGGTATTTTCACATGAGTTTGTTTTTTATTTCTTTCAGGCGGTCTGCAGGTGGTGGCAGATCTGATCCACCTGGACCAGGAAATGTACGGCATGCAGAACGACCCCATCAACATGGCTTTGCGTCGCTATGCAGGGATGGCTTTGACCAATCTCACCTTCGGGGATGTCGTCAACAAGGTACAGAAAGGCACTGTGAGGAGGTTAACTGACAGCAGTGCAACAATAGCAGCACCCCACTCACACCTGCACTCCCTTAATCTGCCTTTTTCAGAATGATCACTTTAATTTAAAAGTCCCAACAGAAGTCTGATCAGGACAGATAGTTTTGCTGTCAACACAATAAATAAATAAATCTTAAATTTTCTTTTTAATTTATTATTTTCTCTGATCATTTTTACTTGCTTTACTTTGACAGTAGCATCATTTAAATCTGGCTCAGCCCTTTTTACTGATCCACTACAGTAATACATTCATTTTACTCCCGCAGGCCACTCTGTGTTCGAAGAAGAGCTGTCTCCAGGCTTTGGTGGCCCAGCTGGCCTCCGACAGTGAGGAGCTCCATCAGGTGGTCTCCAGTATCCTGAGGAACTTGTCCTGGAGGGCTGACATCAGCAGTAAGAAAGTCCTCCGAGACATCGGCTGTGTGTCTGCACTGATGACCTGCGCGCTGCAGGCCACCAAGGTAATGAAAACAAATCTCCCCCCAGAGAAGGAGAAGCTTTTATTTTGGAAGATCATAGAGAATAATCTGGAGGAACAGAATGAAACAGAATTTATTACAACTTTTAAAGTTTAAGCTTTTTTCTTTTTGTTTTTTACCATTTTTCCTTGTCATACCTAAGAAACCTGTTTTTGTGTTTTTTGGTTCTGCAGGAGTCAACGTTGAAGAGTCTTCTGAGCGCTCTGTGGAACCTGTCCGCTCACAGTATCGACAACAAGGTAGCAATCTGTTCGGTGGATGGCGCTTTGGGCTTCCTGGTCAGCACACTGACGTATCGCTGTCAGACCAACTCACTTGCCATCATCGAGAGCGGCGGAGGAATCCTTCGAAATGTGTCCAGTCTGGTTGCCACACGAGAAGACTATAGGTGTGCTCATGAGACTCAGAGGTTTCACCCTCATCTAACGTTCCCAGACAACAATTATTTCCATCCATGTTCATGATAAACGTTTCATGTAAAAACTTTAAACATGAGCATACAGTGGGGCAAAAAAGTATTTAGTCAGCCACCGATTGTGCAAGTTCCCCCACCTAAAATGATTAAAATGATGACAGAGGTCAGTAATTTGCACCAGAGGTACACTGCAACTGTGAGAGACAGAATGTGAAAAAAAAATCCATGAATCCACATGGTAGGATTTGTAAAGAATTTATTGGTAAATCAGGGTGGAAAATAAGTATTTGGTCAATAACAAAAATACAACTCAATACTTTGTAACATAACCTTTGTTGGCAATAACAGAGGTCAAACGTTTACTATAGGTCTTTACCAGGTTTGCACACACAGTAGCTGGTATTTTGGCCCATTCCTCCATGCAGATCTTCTCGAGAGCAGTGATGTTTTGGGGCTGTCGCCGAGCAACACGGACTTTCAACTCCCGCCACAGATTTTCTATGGGGTTGAGGTCTGGAGACTGGCTAGGCCACTCCAGGACTTTCAAATGCTTCTTACGGAGCCACTCCTTTGTTGCCCGGGCGGTGTGTTTTGGATCATTGTCATGTTGGAAGACCCAGCCTCGTTTCATCTTCAAAGTTCTCACTGATGGAAGGAGGTTTTGGCTCAAAATCTCACGATACATGGCCCCATTCATTCTGTCCTTAACACGGATCAGTCGTCCTGTCCCCTTGGCAGAAAAACAGCCCCATAGCATGATGTTTCCACCCCCACGCTTCACAGTAGGTATGGTGTTCTTGGGATGCAACTCAGTATTCTTCTTCCTCCAAACACGACGAGTTGAGTTTATACCAAAAAGTTCTACTTTGGTTTCATCTGACCACATGACATTCTCCCAATCCTCTGCTGTATCATCCATGTGCTCTCTGGCAAACTTCAGACGGGCCTGGACATGCACTGGCTTCAGCAGCGGAACACGTCTGGCACTGCGGGATTTGATTCCCTGCCGTTGTAGTGTGTTACTGATGGTGACCTTTGTTACTTTGGTCCCAGCTCTCTGCAGGTCATTCACCAGGTCCCCCCGTGTGGTTCTGGGATCTTTGCTCACCGTTCTCATGATCATTTTGACCCCACGGGATGAGATCTTGCGTGGAGCCCCAGATCGAGGGAGACTATCAGTGGTCTTGTATGTCTTCCATTTTCTGATGATTGCTCCCACAGTTGATTTTTCACACCAAGCTGCTTGCCTATTGTAGATTCACTCTTCCCAGTCTGGTGCAGGTCTACAATACTTTTCCTGGTGTCCTTCGAAAGCTCTTTGGTCTTGGCCATGGCGGAGTTTGGAGTCTGACTGTTTGAGGCTGTGGACAGGTGTCTTTTATACAGATGATGAGTTCAAACAGGTGCCATTCATACAGGTAACGAGTGGGGGACAGAAAAGCTTCTTACAGAAGACGTTACAGGTCTGTGAGAGCCTGAGATTTTCCTTGTTTGAGGTGACCAAATACTTATTTTCCACCCTGATTTACCAATAAATTCTCTACAAATCCTACCATGTGAATTCATGGATTTTTTTTTCACATTCTGTCTCTCACAGTTGAAGTGTACCTCTGGTGCAAATTACTGACCTCTGTCATCATTTTAAGTGGGGGAACTTGCACAATCGGTGGCTGACTAAATACTTTTTTGCCCCACTGTATGTACAAGTAATCCCAGTGAGCTAATTGCTTAGACTTCAGACTGCTCTCAGTGCTCAGGTTAACACTTTTTTTATTCATGGATCTGTATGATGTCACAGAGGAGCTGGCACAGAAGCCGCAGCAACAGGATATTAATAAATTATGCAGATTTTCCCCTAAAAACGGGGCTCTATTGTAATTAGATTTCTATTCACTGTTTTTTTTTTTAGATCCCTTCCTCCTATTCCTGTATTATATTAAAATTAATTTGGAGACATTTGTAGAAAAAAGTATCAGATTTTATTCAGACGTTGTATTACATTACGTTGATGCATTAGAAAGGAGATACAATGTGATGTTCACCAGATATATGATCAGAAACCATACAGTAGTATAAAATAACATAATCTGAACTAAACATAAAAACCTACAACTACAAAAGAGGGATTTTTCAGTTGTATATAGCAAAGTTATTAAAGTGCCTTCTACATTCTTTCTTTCTTCGCAGGCAAATCCTCAGGGACCACAACTGCCTCCAGACTCTGCTGCAGCACCTGCGCTCCCACAGCCTGACCATAGTAAGCAACGCCTGCGGGACTCTTTGGAACCTTTCGGCCAGAAGCCCAAAAGACCAGGAGCTGCTGTGGGACCTCGGGGCAGTTAGCATGCTGCGCAATCTTATCCACTCCAAGCACAAGATGATAGCCATGGGCAGCGCTGCAGCTTTAAGGAACCTCCTAACCAATCGACCGCTTAAATATAAGGACACTGCGGTTGTATCCCCCGGGTCTTGCATGCCCTCACTCTACATGAGGAAGCAGAAAGCTCTGGAGGCAGAGTTGGATGCCAAACATCTCGCAGAAACCTTTGATACCCTTGAGAAACAGAGCCCCAAACACCTGACCCTCAACAAGCCACTACGTTACATCGAGAGTTTGGCAAAGGATTACGCATCTGATTCCGGTTGTTTTGATGATGATGAGGCTCCAAACATCTCAAGTAGCCTGGACACTGGGAGTTTCTCCATGCTGTCCATGTTTCTCACCAACTCTAACCTCCTGCAAAACCAGCTTCGCAAGAGGGATAGTGAGCCTGAGCGAGATGTAGACCCGCCTCAGACTGTCGAGAAGAAACATGCTTCTCCTGATGATGTGGTCTCTGCTGCTGCAGAGAAGCTAGCAGAAAAGATCACCAACACAGTTGCCAAGATTGACAGGTTAGTGGAGGACATCACCATGCACACATCCTCAGAGGACAGTTTAAGCCTAAGCTCTGAGGACCACCTGGCAGACTGGCCTTATGGACTGGATGAACTCAATGAAGCCCGGGCAAAGTCATGTTCCCCCTGCCGTCTCTCTGATACAAGCAGCTTAGCCCACAGGGAGCGGCTCAGCAGAGCCCATGCCCTCTTGCGCCTCAAAACTGCCCATACTAGTGTATCAACAGATAGTCTGAACAGCGGCAGCACCAGTGATGGATACTGCGGAAGCAAAGACCAGATGCGCCCTTCACCAAAAGCTCTAATGATGCAACAGCAACGACCCAATCAGCTCGACCTGAAAGTGGCCCATCAAGAGTATATTAATGTAGGACCTGCTGCCCTGATTGAGAGTAGCCAGCAAGAAATTCCAGAGAGAGATTCTGCTGAAAACAAAAATGTAAAAGTTCTAGAGCTCAGCAATGCAAACACAGAAAAGAACCAAGATCCACCTGTACAAACACCAGTTAGTGCATCCACTAAAGTGTCCTCTGATGTCAGCATGACTTCAATAAAACTTTCTCCTACTTATCAACAGGTCCCTCTCATTCAGAGTGTAGCCAAATTTGGTGTAGCAAAGACTGCTATCAATGTCCAGGCTGCCCAAGCAATGAGGCGGCAAGCATGGGTACCTACTGTGATGACAGGAGGGAGTATTGCAAAATTTTCTCCAATCACTTCAACCCGAAGCCCAACCATCGGAACGATGGAGACAGTCCAGAAATATTCTGTGGAAAATACCCCAATCTGCTTCTCTCGCTGTAGCTCGCTGTCCTCCCTCTCCTCAGGCGATGGAGCTCTGGATGGGCAAAGTGAAAATGAACTGGAAAGTGACTCATCATTAGAAATAATTGAAGTGGAAGATGGAGAAATGGTGAAGAGAGTTGAAGAGGATGAAACCTTGGAGGATCTGAGTGACAGTCAACTGCTAATGACTGATTCAAAAACCTTCCCAAGCAAAGAGACAAATCCCATTGAGATCCCCTGTCCAGCCAAAAGGGAAAAAGTGTTCCTAAGAGGAGCTTCACCTGCCATACTTGAAGACCGATCACCTTCTAGTTCATCTGAGAACTACATCCATGAGACACCCCTGGTAATGAGTCGCTGTAGCTCGGTCAGTTCACTGGGTAGCTTTGAGTCTCCTTCCATTGCCAGCTCAATTCAGAGTGATCCATGCAGTGAAATGATTGATGGAACAATAAGCCCAAGTGATCTTCCTGATAGCCCAGGGCAAACCATGCCTCCCAGTCGAAGTAAAACTCCATGTTGTGTTGAGCCCAATGGGCCAGAAACACAGATGACAGGAATAGCAGGGCAATGGGAAAGCAGTCTGCGGAAGTTCATGGAGATTGCAGACTCTAAGGAGAGGTTTAACCTTCCTCCTGATTTGGACACAATGATCTACTTTACTGTGGAAAAACCCACCGAGAACTTCTCTTGTGCTTCCAGTTTAAGTGCTCTACCTCTACACGAGCACTACATACAGAAAGATGTAGAGCTCAAATTAACTCCCCTGCTCCAGCAAAACGACAACCCTGAGGAGGATGAGCAAGGACATGACAATGGGGAGCGATACAGTGAGGGCAATTCAGATGATGACATAGAAATCTTAAAGGAATGCATCAACTCAGCAATGCCATCAAAGTTGAGAAAAGTAAAACCTTGCCTGATGACCACGATCCCTCCTCATATTCTGAACTCCCAGGGCCGAAAACCAATTCATCTTCCAGTTTACATGATGCTCCCAAATGGCAAAACCCAAATGTGTCCCGGGAGAAGAATTGTCATCCCTCAAAAAGACTTAAAATTTGATGATTCATCTTTTACTGATTCAGCAGAAGGAACACCTGTCAACTTCTCAAGCACGACATCTTTGAGTGATGAAACACTGCAATATCCAGTGAGGGAGAGGGGGGCTAAAGACTGCACAGCTAAAGGGATGAACAAACAGAACGATGAGGCAAAGAGGATTGAAGACTTGCGAATATTCTCACATTTCCACAAACCCAACCGGATGAACTACTCACCTGAGATACAAATGAGCAGAACAACCAGACATGTCGTTCCCACTCAGAAGGTGCTGATGCAGAGCAAAGAGGTAGCTGATAGAGTGGCAAACCAAAAAAATCGTGAACAGTCTCCTAAACAACAAAGAAGGAGACAAGATCAAGGCCCCATCAGAAAACTGGAACTGCCTGTCATTAAGCAAAACACAGAAAGTAACATCAATATGGGTTCACAAAAAGGAAATAAAATGTACCGACAACCAACATTGTCTTCAGAGGACAGCAACAGCTTCTATGACAATGACAATGAGGTCATGAATCGAAAACATTTCAGAGAACCATGCAAAAGCAATCTTTCCCGAAGCATGACAAATATTGGCCGGTCAGATAATTCCCAAGCAAAGTCCAGAGGGTTTCACAGGATAAAACAGAATCTGATAAAAGATGAATCAATGGCTTGTTATTCACTCAGCTCCTCTCTCAGTTCACTGAGTGATGCTGAATATGATGATCATAAATCAAAAGCCCAACAAATATGGTACAAGAACAGACACAATAAAGCAGTGAACATAGTACAGCAAACAAAGCCAGTGAACATTCACTGCCAATACGAAGAGCAAAGCTCGCCAAGCTCTGTCAGCATGGATTCAGAGGACGATCTCCTTCAAAAGTGCATAACATCTGCCATGCCCAAACAGAGAAGGAAGTTGGCTGCCAGGAAAAAGAAAGCAGAAAATACTCAAAAACAAAAACACAAGGTTTCTGGTGGGTGGGACGTGGATGAGGAAATAGATAGTGATGACATGGCATGGGATAAAGAGTCAGACCTCAATAGTGTTGAATGGAGAGCCATACAAGAAGGTGCTAACTGTGTGGTCACTGGACTACAAGCTTCAAAGTCTCAAGACCCGTCCTCTGAAGAGACTGAGTCGGTCCTGTCATTCATGTCAACATCCAGCTTTACACCCAAAGAAAGAAAGTTTGCTAAGGACAAAAAGGCAAATAAACCTTTAGACTTTGCACAGCGCAAGCCAGTTCCAAACTTACCAGTGGTTTTCAGAGGCAGGACAGTGATTTATACACCGAAAAAAGAGACGGCTCCATCACAAAGACCACCTCCCAGAAAAGTACCAACCAAAACAGATGCTCCAAAGAATCCAAACCTAGCGCAGCACAGATCAAAGAGCCTTCACCGGCTAGGCCACCCCCAGGATATGGAACTGTCTTTGCCAAAGAGGAGCTCTACCCCACCTCCAAGAATACCAAAAAGTTCATCTTCTGGATCATCGCAGAGCTCAACACCATCCAAACAGTCACAGAAGAAGATAACTTCTCCAGCTCAGACTAACAAATCCATCCAGAAAAAGAATGCTACACCAGCTAGTAGCCCACCAGCTACTAGTCCTCCTGAAAGAAAAGGACGCTCTCCTGTTGTGAATCAAAATGAGAAATCCCCACCACCTAAAACTCAAAAGTCTCCTGTCCGAATTCCTTTCATGCAAAATTCTGTCAGGCAACCCAGACCATTGTCCCCACTGGTAACAAACCAAACAACTGGTAGACAAACAAATCAGGTCAATGGGAAAAGGGTGGTACCAGCAAATCGGTTTGATCTCGTTAGGATGACTTCTGTCCATTCAAGTGGCAGTGAGTCTGATCGCAATGGATTCTTGAGACAGCTAACTTTCATTAAGGAATCAAAGACCATGTTGAGACGTGACAGCTCTGCTCGCAATACACCAGGATCTCAGAATGGATCACCTCGCAGAGCAGTTCCTGGAGCTTCAGCTGTCTTCTTGTGCTCATCCCGATGTCAGGAACTTAAGGCTGCTGTGCAACCCCCAAGAAGGGTGCAAGTAAAAGATCCAGATCAAAAACAACAAATCCAGAGGCCAAACACCGGCCTTCACAAGCAGACAGCAACTCTATCAAGAGCAACATCCAGTGAAAGGGACCTATCTTCAAGACGCTCAGCTAGGAGAACAAGCTCTGAAAGCCCCTGCAGGGTGGCTCAGCGAAATGGACCTGGAAGACTTTCTGGACTCAGGCAGCAGCAAGACAAGGACACCTTTAAACGTCATGCCTCATCACCAAGCATAAACATACTGAGCCGAGTGACCAGTCGTTCTTCCCTCCGCTCCTCTTCATCTGATTCAAGTGGAAGAGCGAAGAGTGAGGATGATACCAAGAAGAAAGGGCAGAGGTCCGCATCTCGTCTAAAAGATGGAGTTACCTGGAGGAGGATCAGGGATGAAGATGTACCTCAAATCTTGAAGAGTACTCTGCCAGCAAATGCATTACCTCTGGTGCCTTCTCCTGATGGAGAAAAGCCAAAGCCACCAGCTCTTCCAGGAAAACTGCCAACCATTCTACTTGCATCCCGCAAGACAAGTGATGCAACCGTCCAGACAGAAGATTTATCAAATAACAAGACCAACTCAAGTACCTCACCTACAGTCGAAACAGCTCCAGTGATCTCTGAGGAAGTAGCAAGACTGGCCCTCCTCAGAAAGATTAGTGCCACCTCTGGGAGTAACCTCCAGGAAGGAGATTCCGAAGGCTCTCTGAGGAGCACCATCTCCACTGGAACAGCAGATAGCCACATGGGTGGAGTTGTGACTTTCCGACAGGGATCCCCAAGCAAGGCTGCACGAGTCACTCCATTTAATTACATCCCCAGCCCCATGACATGCTGTCTACAAGACAGCCAGAACCAAGTAGGGACAATAATTGAGAAGTCAGGGGGGAAAAAGTGAGCCATGGGGTATTTGGTGGATTATTGGTTGATACAGATGACCCAGCACTCAGATGGACAGATGAGGAGTGTGCTGGTCCCCATACCTCGGGTATTGACCCTTATTTAAACCATTCACTGGAATCAAAGTTTTTCTCTGAGCAATTGATTATGGCTTCCTTCTACCATTCATACAAAGTTGGATGTATGCATTGAGGCAAGTTTGACCTGAACAAACACCAATAACTGTCAGTTATTGCACTTCTAAGGAAAATCTCACATGAAGAGAACGTGCATTTTTGTACTCCTTTTTTTTGTATTTGTAGAATAATCATTGCCTAGTAGAAATTAGAAATTTCAGCACGTATATCATCAGTCTCTTGGACACAATCGATTAAAAAGACCAATATTATGCAAACTTTTGAATGATCACTTGGTTGGACTTCTACATAAAAAGGTTCAAACTGTGGCAGACTGTTGACAGACTCTTACTGACATAAATACACTAACATGTAAAGTATTTTTTACATAAATACATCATCGCTTGGAGTCCTCCTTCCATGCTCAGCTGAATATGATGTTAGCCTTTCCTGTTACATACAGAGCCCAGTAGGTTTTCCACATTTCCGAGGAAACCAGTTGCTCAAATGCACTTTTTTCCCCCAAATCGCTGTTCTCGATCAATATTACACTTGTATTTCTGTGAATTTTCCTATTTTATTAATTTCCTGATGTGTGTATACACTTTGTGGATGTTTTTTGAAAACTCAACGCATTGTTGTCTTTTCAAAGGCATCCTTTGTAATGCGTTAAATGATAAAAATGTAACTAGTACAAAACTGAAAAATCTGGATACCAAAATGAAAGTGAAAATGAATATGTTGAGGTTTTGGGCGTGCTTACTCGACAACATGAATATACAAGGTGTGATCAAAAAGTTACTTTTAAAAAGGTCCAAAAAGAATTCACAAACCTTTCCTGATTTACAATTGGTCAGTCTCACATTCATGGTCATCATTTTTAGATCTCTCTAAAAGTCCTGCTTTTTGATGCACAACATTTCAAGTCATTTCCACTGAATGTTCTCACCAAGTGCACGAGGACAGGACTTCCACATAATCATTCAAATAAAGCCACATTAGACGCTATCTGGACATGCCCAAAAAGATGAGCTTGGACAGAAAGTCAGAAGTGTAAATCGAAATGATTTTCTTGGTCCTATTCTCAGAACTTCTTGTTCACACCTTAAAAATCCACCAAACATATTTTTGTCCAGTCTTGCACAACAGCTATACCACACATTTTCAGATTTTTTTTACATTAACACAAAGGTGATAATTATGTTTATTTCAAGTGAAATGTTGGTTAATCTTCCTAACATTTTGTCCATTCGCTTAGAGGGGCAAAATATAAGAACTATCCATTATGACCTTGACAGTGAACAATACCATTAACACCTTTCTGACAATCTATTAGCATCATAAAAGCAGACATCATGCCGCAGCTGTCGAGTCAGATTGCACATGTGTTTAGTGAATGTCTGAATGTATATTGCTATACAAAACTTTTACTCTACAGCAATGAATTATAGCAGTTTAAATTGAGCATTTCCATAAAACAGTTCTACTCTGTCATTTGAAAATTGCAATGACCCAAACATGCAGAAATATTACAGCATCTTCCACAGAAAGCATCAGCAGATTCTGAACGATTTCACTCTTTCCAGTTCTCTTAATGTGTCTTAATCAGTATTGTAAATATGCAGATATACTACAGCTCCGTGGTGGGTAGAAGAGCCTTGGTGTCGCTCCCTGACAGCATGCTAATATATTCACTGACTGTATACACACACCTGTTAACATTGTGGACACTGAATAATATTCAGTGTTAATATACTCTCCAAAGCCCGACAACAGCGTTACCTGCCATCTGTATTGTTGTGCTGCAAAAACCTATAAAGATATAAGCTGTCAGCATAGATGAGCAAAGCGACTCCATGCCTCTGACGTTGTGTTTGCTACTAGATTCAGGTACTGTTTGCTACTTCACTGATGGTCGGGCTTTGAGTGGACAGACGTGCGTTCTCACAGAAGTCATCTTCTGGAAGTCTTTATAATGTGTTAATATCCGCTTAACTGTATTGCTGTAAAAGTAGTGATAGGTGGAAAATACAAAGACGATGAATATTCTCTGTAATTGTACCATCACTCTTTCATGTGTGCCCGCTGAGCTGAATGGGATGAAAGTTAGTCTACGTTAAGGGGGCCGGTAATTTAAAAAAACATAATTCCTTACTGTGTTCTCAAAGCATGTTTCAATAAAACCCAAGAAGCTTCCGAATGCAATCCTTTCAAGTCCCAACACCAATTTAAAGTTTTAAAAGTGATTCACTACAGAAATCTCTCTCTTGAGTGTCAAACACGATTGGATTTTGTGCAAAGCTCTGGAAGAAGTAACTGAAAACATCTGCAGAACACTGCGCACATGATTACAGTAGTGTGGTTCAACAAAGCTGAGAAAGTCACAGTGTTTTAGTCTTTTAAACTGTTAGGAGAGCAGTTAAGAGGTGCAGCTGTTTGCTACTTTATCACTTAGCAAACCAGAAAAATCAAATAACCTGTTAAATCCTTAGCTTGACATATTCCCCATGAAAAAGCAAAGGAAGAAAAGTCACATCAATAAGATGTAAAAAAAATTACCTGTTCTGACATAACATTTAATCTTCATTTGATATTTTTCACTCTTTTATGATGTAGACCTAACAAGTAATTGAGTAAATAAGTAGAATATTAATCAATAATAAATCGGTTAAAAAAAGAAATCTGATCTGAGCTTTCCTAACCAGGGAAAAATATTCAAACTTAATGATTAAAATATTTCTGAACATCCAGTGAAAACCTTTTGAGCTTGTAACTGTAGACCTGAGAGGAAACTAGCTGAGTGTTTGACACTCAAAAGACAGATTTAGGGTGCAGAATCACATTAGCAGCCCCATCCAGACTGAATGAGGTGTGAACAAGATGAGCAGGGAGACAAATACCATCTGAGTCTCTGCTGGTGCCTTGTTTATGCGTGACTGGAGACAAGTTTAATGCAGGTCTGAACCTAACTGTGAACTTGGTCGAAGCATCGTGAGCATGAACAAGGCTCCAGAGGTATCATGGTAACGTGCAAAACAGACGTATGTCATTTTAAATGTCTTCATTCAATAAAAAGTGATGTGTTTCCTTAAACAGCTGTGTCGACGTTCTGTCCAGTCAGGGGTGTCCACACCGCCGGAGTCGTAACAAGTAGTAATTTGCTTTGAGCAAATGTCAGGTTTCACTGGTTAGTGTGTCTTTATAGCCGGTAGGAGCGTTCTTACACGGATTTCACTTTATTTGGACCCAACACTAAAATGTTCTGGTAAAGTGCTGCCCTCTTCTGATGGCAGTTTTATTGCATACAAAATGTAACTTGTAAACAAAATCTCCCAAACTATGTATTAAAAAAGTATGGTTACACTGTGAAAAGCAGCAATTTTCCAAAGATGATTAAAAGCTTAATGCGTTTTATAAAAAATAACTCTGAGCAAATGATATTCAAACAACAGCTTCTTCATAAAAAATGACTTTCAAAGTCAAATGTCAAACATACATCATCTCTAAATACAACCATTAATTTTTTAGCCTTCTTTTTCTTGATTTTGAATTAAAGCCTTAATGACCTACAGGAACCCGTAGAAACAACAAACTGGCAGTAAATGTAATTTGGGCAACAATTCTTAAGACAAGGTGCTTTCTTGCTTTCTTTAAGATACCGATTAACCAAACAACTCTGATCATTTTATTTTCCCCTTTACAATATGTAATCTGGCACTTTTGCTTGATCCATTACATCAACATTTATTTCAATCTGAGTTAACATACAACTGGAAAAATGTGAAATATTAAACTGCTACATGACAGACATTAACTATACTAATTATAATTTAGTAATGATTGACATCAAACTCTTCATGTTGCTTCACATTTAAAGCTTTGCTCAGCATCAGACTTATTGTGAAGTAGTCTTGATCTCCAACAATCCTTAGGTATACAAAATCATGTACTTCTGCTCTAGGGTTAGAGGTCAGCTAGTGCTGTGCGCCTGACGCAGTGGCACCAGCGCAGGTTTGTGCCGAGTCAGTGAGTTTGAGAAGACTTCAGTGAAACCGAGCCAGACCACGAATGACAAGGAGAGTCTGTCCAACAGGGAAGGTCAAATCAGAGCTGTTGACTTCTGATTTCTTCCACCTCTCTGTCTGCCTGCTCTCCTGCTGCTTTCAGCTCTACCCTCTGCTGCACCAGCCGGTCCCGAGCCTCCTGCAGCTCCTTGTTCAGCTCCAGATATCGACGACACTTCTGGAACCGTAGCTCCACCTCGCTGTCTGCGGCACGGGGCACGTCTGAGGAGGAAACAGAGTAAACCTTGAGATTTCGATCAGTTTATATATCTGCTATAAAGCAGCAGCGTCGGATGAAGTTTGAAGCAAGAAATCTACAGTGTCCCTGAGAGGTCAAATACACGGCACCTTAGAAAAACACTACAAAAACACACTAACAGACCTTGAACACTGGGGGAGAGAGTAACATGATTAAACTAACAGTAAATGTGTTTCTACATTATTAGGAGTCATGCAATTAGCTGTATCTTTTTCTGCCTCAAAGATAGGGCTGCTCGATTATGGCAAAAATGATAATCACGATTATTTTCACTGAAATTGAGATCTCGATTATTTGACGATATTTATTTAACCCTTTAAGATCTACCATAGAACCAAGTCCGCCAGAGCTTATATTATTTTTTTACATGTTGTAGTGCCATTTGTGGGAGCATTTCAAGTTGCTATACAACTGTTATAGCCCATATTTTAATAATATGTATGCATTAAGTCCATAGTAATTACATTAATTGCAAAAAAGTGCAATAAACTACAAAAAAATTGAAAATCGTTTTTGGGTTTTTTACATATATTTCTACTTGGATAAATTTAAGAGGTTTATCCCTCAAAACTTTAAATACAAAAAAGTTGCAAAAAATAGTTTACAACAACAGGAAATTTATTTTGAGTGTCTTCATAGTTTTATTTTGGAGATACAGCAATTTTTATATACTGCAGGAAAAACAAAAAACAATCCTATGATGCAAATTTGCAAAGAAAACAGCAGGTGCATCAAAATAAACTATTTCCAGCAGTGCAATTCGAGTTCTAAGCATCCCAGCAACTATTCAGAAAAGTCAAACATGACCAGTATAAGCTTTTAAGGCCTACAAGTAAAAAACTACAATTTCCGCGAAAATGACGTCACTTCCGGTTTCGGCCAGGAAATGGCGGACATGCGATAGTTCGAGCTGACTTCTGTTTTAATGTGTGAAGTGTTACGAACAGCTGATCGGATCGGCAAAGCGTGTTTCTGGAATATTATGTTTTTGTTCCTGCAAGCGCTTTTTATGCAATTTTTGCAAAGATTTATGTGGAAGGAAACCGTGACCGAGGACAACCTGATGGCATCAGATGTAAGTACAACTCCTCCGGTTTCATATGCAAAACAAAATATTGCGCTAGCTTACACGGTTCAGGTTCTACAGGGATTTAAAAATAGTTACACAAAACTGAGCGTGCTGCTCTGACCGGCTTTAAAGGGTTAACAATAACAATGTATTGAATAATGACTTTGAAAAATAATATAAAATAGTGTGCAACACCACTGAAGGTTTTTTTTTACCTCTCTTTGCAACCAACGGCAGTCACTCTCCTCTCCAAATAACTTCTGCTTAGCTTTCCGAGCTTCCCTCGGGTCCTCTTAATCAGCGGTCTCCAACCTTTTTTGCGCCATGGACCGGTTTATGCCCGACAATATTTTCATGGACCGGTGTTGTGCCAAAAAATGATTTCCGGTATTTGCCAAAAAGCGATTGCTCATATTTAAAGTGCTATAAGTAACTTGTTGGGCTATAATATGTTAAACATATGTCAAATGCATCCCTTATGGATGACATAAAGACATAAAAATAAAGTTCTATCTTATCTTATCTTAATCGGCTCAGTCATTTTTAATGATCGTTGAAAGCCCAGATCGTAATCGTGATTAAAATTCGATTAATTGAGCAGCCCTACTCACAGATGAACTTCCTTTTAGCACGTTTCAGTCCAATCCTGTGCATGTACTGCTTTCTGTCACTTTTGCAGCCATTACATCACGTTATTGTCTCCCCAAAATCACTCCCATTGTGTTTTGTTGTCAAACCCAGCAAGTGCATGTGGCTGCCTGCTCGCCCACCGAGCCAAAGTGGCACCCCGTCAAACCACATTGCTTGACTTGGAGATTATAGTTTAAATCACTAAAATTGATTCAAACACAAAAGAGTAGATGACAACATCACACCACCCTACTTCAAATATGCTGAACTATTCAAAAATAATATAAAATGGTTTACTTTGTGGGTTTTTTCCTGACCAAGAAGCTACTTACAATGGCCAGTGAAATGACAATTTCTGCCCCTTATATTCATCATCAGTCGTGACAAAAGTGACTGTGGCTTCTGACATGCTGCTTTAATGAAAGATCCCAAACTTGCTCTTTCTCTGTCTCTCCTTCCCAGTGCTCCCAGTTTTAAAAGTTGCCACTCACTATCATCCCCACCCTATACACGTCCTTGTGGAGTCACCTTGTCCAGTCTTTTCTAGGATGCTGAAGATCGGGTCATCAGGAGCAGCTCTGTCGAGGTCTTCCAGGATCTGGTCCACGGTCGGGGGCTCAGGACGGCTGGGCAGCACCATCCGCTTCTTACTTTTAGAGCCAATATTCATTCTCCTACAGTTTGAACTCCAGCTGCTTGCATGCAACACAAACCTGACCCCGGGTAACAGAGTTTATTTAATGAGGTCCAAATCTGCTTCTCGTGTTCAACAGCAATTTTATCACCAAACTATTACTGTTTGTCTTTAAGCTCCATTTAGAAAAAAAGTGGAGGATCTTTCGCAAAATAAAAAGCGTTTTAAATATATTTCCAAACTGCTGCGTTCTTCTTCGCCAAGTCGGCTTAAAGCAAGTCATTCAAGAATTATCTAAATCATAAGAGTGTACTTTATGAACTTCATCCATTCTTTTCTCTTTATAGAGCCGAACACAGCAATGCTAGCGGCTAGCCTAATCACTGTAAAAACGATTTGCAGCTAAATGTAGAAAAAAAAATAAAACTGTAATTAACCGGTGGAATATTTTGAAGCCGAATTTTGGAAAAAATTCTGAAAATTGCTGAGAAGTATTTTTAACTACGACACATGCATTTATTTTAGCTGGATAGAGGTTCTATATTATTTCTGAATCTATGAAATAAGGGTTCGGCTGCATTAGGCGTAGCTGATGCACAGCACTTACCAGAGTTTGTCCTGGCTGGTGAAACCTTGCAGTGCGTCTCGACAGTCGTTCCCCGTCTTCACTGTTCGTTAACCCGGACTAAGGAGCACAAAAAAACAAGCTAATTCTGCTGATAATACGGCTAACATTAGCAAACAAACTTAAACCTACGCACGTCAGTACGCCGCCTGCCACGTCAGCACGTCGGACGCGTCACATGACAAGTCAGAAGCTAAAAACTCTTCTTCTGAATTTTGATGCCGGATTCACCATAAATTGTATGTAAAATTAATTCTCTGTCACAAACATTTTCCAGCAAGTCATTAAAGCCTTTGAAATTGTCCTTTTAAGAATGAATTTGAAAATAACGTAACAATACACGATTCAAACAGACTTGTGTGGAGAAAAAAGTGAACTGAAGAGAAGATCAGATCAAGAATCAGAGCTTGAATAATAAAATCATTTCAGTTCAGGTGTAGCATTTCCCATTTGGCTTTGCTCACAGTTTGCTTTAAAAAAAATGCCGGTAACATGTATTCTCTTATGACTGGAACAGTACCTCCTGACATGCAACCTCCTAAATGAGGAATCCAACCATGACGGGATGGACATATTTTAGCTTCACTGGGAAGGAGTTCTCATGTTGTTCACCTTCATACATGTGCAATAATTATATATGAATATTAACCAAACCAGCAGTTGTTCAGTACATTTGCTGAAAAATGTCAGAAACTGTTTAAACTGTTGCACATTCATTTTCTTTTGATAGAAGACGAATCAGTAAATCTGCTAGTTTGCAAAGAGTTTTTATAGTTTTTCCTGCATGCTTGGTAGGAGCTGGTGAGGAGAGTTGTGTTAAGAAAACGATGATCTTACTGTCATCATTAGCAGGGATGGGCAAGATTTTCAGATATTTGTAAAGACTTTCATAGGAAACCCTGAATGTTTGTTTTTTTATCTTAAAGTACTGTATGTAATTTGTCTTTGTTTCCAGGATGTAATGTACCAGAAGGTGGCAGTAATGCACATAGAAACAATATGTGGGCAATATTTCAAAAATAAAAACAGAAGGTGCAATAAACTAAAGCATGTGTGACACAGTGAGGTTAGATTTTACTGTACGAACAGGAGAAACATGCAAAGCCAAGTACAGAACCAACTGCTGCTGTTACAAAGTCAAGTGTGCAACTACTTACATAACAAATGATAAAAAAAAAAAGGTCAAGTGCAAACTCCATCAGGTAAGCATGTCACAGTCTATCACAACAATGTGCAAACATGTGAACACATTAAAGAAGCCGTTTAGCTGAAGAGTGAAAATTGAATTATTCTGCACAGTTCTCATGTAAAGTGGATCTCATTTCCAGCTCCATGACTCTGCTTAGCTCACAATAGCACAAAAGCATTCATTTATCTCATTCATCTCAAATAGGAACAGGTCTACTACTCTAGTACACCTGTTTACTGTGATTATACAGTATTATCCAGGAACACATGACGTATTTCTTTGCACCCAAAGAATGTGACTATGACCTTCTGATCACTAGAGTACTGTCCATTTTTGCCTTGTTATGCTCATGATACACCTAAATAACAGATCTCCCTGGCAACACAAAAAAATTGTCATTTATTCTATGAGAAGAATAAAGAAGCTACTCATCTAAAGTCAAACTAGTAAAAAAAATAAAAAAAAATAAAGTCAAACTAGTCAGAGGGCAGAGCGAGTCACGAAGAGAAATAATTGGAATCCTTGGGCACCAAAAAAAGCAGTGCGGCAAGCGTTGTGCTAAACAGTAGATCCTGCAAATAAGACAAAACAGAAATCATTTCTGCTGAAGCCAGTTCATTCAAGTATTTGGAAAAATTTAAGTGCAGATGATGGAAAAAGTCTTTAGCTGCCCGGGTCTGAAAATAAATGATCACATCTGCAAAGACTTTGACAGACTCAGCTAAACAGTCCAGCCAGCTAGCAGTCCCATAGTTATGCTGCAAAAGTAGAATCCCCACAAACTTAGGTCAGACCAGCCTATAACAAAACCAACACTTAATTTTATTTCATAAAGAATCTTTAAATGTAAGGTGAACTTTTGACTTATTCTTATGAAGTGTGGATGTGAGCTTGATTTACTTTAGCAGACATTTAGATTCTGGGTCTTCTATCTGAATCAGGACAGTAGAAACAAGTAAAATCCAGGGCAACAATACAGCTTCTGTGAGTTATTTATAATCCAGATTCAGGAGGTTTGCATAGAAAAGATTTAATAACTTAAAAAAAAGAAGAAGAAAAGAATTGTTCCCAGAAATCTTGAAACAAAGAAGTAAAAAGATCTTTTCACAATGTCCTGCTGCACAACTACAACATGATTTTTAAAAAAAGGAAATCAGTCTCTTTGACAGAGGTAACAATCCTGTTGAAATCTGTCAGGATGATGAGGAAAAACCCTCTTTCCCTCCTTTTCTTCCTCACCAAGGCTCCTCCTCTTCCTCTGCTGCTATCTAAAGAACTGAATAAACAGCAAAGAAACACAGTCTCATTTATTATTTTACCGGATTGTGATTTCCTGCTTCTTTTTTTAATATGTCAAGTAAAATCCTACCATAATTATTACGTTAATAAGAAGCATAGACATAGAATGTATTTATTATGGCGTGTTTTCAACACACAAACTAAATCCTGTTACTTGGTTATTTAAAGTAACTGAGTGTTTGTTTGCTTCCTTTTCATGTTCATCTCCTTTAATAGTTAAAAAAAACTGATTGAATTCAATTACAGGACGTATTTAATCCCCCACCTCCCCTCAAGCTAACTTTTTACTCTCCAGCTCAGTTGTAGAAACTGTTTGAACAGAACACAAATATCTGGATGTGAAGTTTGACTTTCAGAAAATATTTTAGAAAGAAAGTTATTTATCACCTCTGTATTACTTTGATTTGTTATTGTGAGTAACTTACCATCAGTCTACACTGAGTTCATCCTGATGAGCAGACATATAACAGACACAACCAAAGGTTAGAAACAAAAAACATTAAAATGGGAAGTGAAAAGTGAATTATTTGGGGGCGGGGGGGGGGGGGGGGGGTTCCTAAAACAACCTCATGGATTAATTTGAATACTTAAATTAATCTCTGAATGTACAGTTGTGGTCAGAAGTTTACGCACACTCATCATGGGCATGAATGTCATGGGTACTTGGTTTGGGACATTTTAATGTTTTTCACTAATCCACAGATGGTCAGAAGAATACAAACATGAACACAACTGAAACACAAATAAACTCTAACAATTCTGCCAAGAAGAGTGGTTAAATATCTGCTCAAAGCTTGCTGATGGATACCAGAAGTGTCTGGTCCAGGTGCAACTAGATAATGGACATTTAACCAAACATTAGTGGGGGTATGTGACTGTGTGGACTAGAGAAAATCCAAAATCAGTTCAAAGTGCATCCAGTTCTTGTTGTTTTTTTTTAAACATGCAAGGTGTACAGTTATTCCACCGTGGGAAGAGGAACAATTCAAAGAAATCTTGAAAAGCCCAAAATACCATGAGATTCATGCAGACGATGCCAATGATGAGTGTGCGTAAAGTTTCTGCCACCATGGTATGTTGATACACATCCAACCCACATGTTCTGCTTTGGTGTAGGTAGTGTGGAAGGAGAGCTGCAGCAAGACTGTAATTCTGGACTTACTCACTTTCAGATAAAATAATAATAATAATAATAATAGTAATTTAGATTTTCTAAACATATTTATCTCATACTGGACCTTTAGTTCACCCTCTGGTCCTGATCTTTACTCTGACCCAATGTTGAAAACTACTAAGCAGATCATTTTCTAGTGCTTCTGTTTCTTCTGGACCACTAAGAGCTGCAGGTAAAGTTGAGGAGGGAATATTAGAAGGTCAGTTCAGGTCTTCACACCTAGGATAAAGTATCCTGTCTGTTTTAGCTTCAGACCATTAAAAGCACTGCTGGTCTACATGCTTCACACCACATTCACTGTCTGTACAACACTGTGCTACTTTTTTAACACTTAACCAGCTGACTTACCAAACTGGTTAACCCAGGAAAGGCTGGAACAGGTAACAAGATAGCTGTATTAGCAACAGGTCAGAGTTTATTCCTCATCTCCTATATGAACACATAAACACTTGATGTAAATGAAGGACAGGTCTGTTCCAGCATCAACTGTGAGTCCACTTTAGCCAAACACAAGCAACAAAATCATAACTGGAGTCCACTTAACAGCCACAGGTGTCATTAATAACCGTGGATTTCTGTAAGTTATGTGGACAACTTTTATAGAAACAAATCAGCTTTCATCAGAGCCACTTGATCTAAACAATTCTTGAACTCCAAGTACTGATCCGCTACATAAACAGTGTTAGTGGGATTCTATATTGAAGGGACTGCTGATCAGTTTTCCCAGCTGGGTTACTGACAGTAAAGAGAGATGCTACAAGGCTTTCTGAGTGAGAACACATCACTCAGCAGCTTATAGAGAGGACATAAACCAGCAGACTGCAAGTTTCCTGAGCTGCTTTCACTGATATAATTCAAAGTGAACGGACTGAGTAAAGGGTGAAAACGTGTATTTTACATACTCTTCTTTCTTCGTTCATCTCTGATGGACCAACTTTAGCTGTGGATGTTTCTCCTGATGTACTTGGTAAACTTTTAGCTTCAGACTGAGCAACAGGTGGCGATGGTATGATCATGGCTTTATTCTTCACCAGAGTGGTCAGGACTAAGGAGGGAGAAGAGCGAGAGAGGAAGTACGTACATATTTAAATCTTCTGTAAAAGGCCCTAGCGGTGGTCCTGGGCCAGTTTTACCTTCTCTAGTGAGGTTCTCGGCAGCACTCATGGCCTTCCCACCGAGGTCGCTGACCATGTTGTCCACTGTGGCCTCATGGCGAAGGAAGACAGGCCGAACCACTTTGTTGTAGATAATCTGTGAGCCATTCCAGGACATTGGTGCCATGCACCATAGTAAGAAGAGACACTGGAACCACATAAGAAGGAGATTACTGGAGTCACTGAAACCTTTTACCTGATCTCAATTCTAGTATGACGGTCATAGCCCTTCAAAAAAG
Source organism: Astatotilapia calliptera (assembly GCF_964374335.1). Classification (NCBI taxonomy): domain Eukaryota; kingdom Metazoa; phylum Chordata; class Actinopteri; order Cichliformes; family Cichlidae; genus Astatotilapia; species Astatotilapia calliptera. The sequence continues at coordinate 40,510,840 of NC_137436.1, read as the reverse complement.
GTAGTAGTGGATATAAATGCAATATTGTTTCTATATTTCGTCCTAAAAGAAGCATTTTGTTCTTTAGGGTATGCTCCAAAAAGGGGTCTAGCATGTATCATTGCTTGCTACATGTCATCTCACCTTAAAAGCGTAGTAAAATGGGAACCAGTAGAGGAAAATATCAGAGAAGAACTCGCCCAGACTGAAGACACCGTACACCACCCAGTAGGTCAACCATTTTGTGTCATCTTCTTTGCACGGGCTTTCGATGGCTTTGACTCTGCACAAAGTTGGAGTATTGTAAAAGAGCTGAGAAACATGTTGATCCTTCAAATATGATAAAGACTTCTGTGCCTCTGCACCAGTAACACGACTATTTGCTTTAGTCACTGAACCGTATTACAGATATAAATATCATAAACTTTAACAGTGAAATCAGTCACAATTTCAATGATGTCAAAATTATCCAGACAAAGTCATCTTTATCAGTTGTGCTTCTTCAAGGGCAAAACCAGAATACACACCAGACAACATCCTTAAGCTTAATGACATTAATGTCTGAACATCTCTAATAAAATTATTTTTTGAAATGTCTCCAAATGTAGTAAAATGTCTTTATATAAATGCATAAAATGTCCAAATATCATTAAATATATACTGTGGAAAAGATCGCTGTATGCCAAAAATGTCACAAAAAGATAATAATACCAAGAAAACTCAGTGTATTGTAGGCACAGTTGTTATACTGAGACTGCCACATGGATCCACTGAGTATGACAATGACTTCCTACCACAACGAGGAAAAGAAAAAAGAAAAAATTAAAAATAAAAACTTACGAATAATAAGCTGGATAAACAAAACCAATCAGGTTGCAGAGGAGGGAGGCACCATATCCGTACACCAGGTAGAGTCCGGTCAGCGAGACGGCACCTGGATGAAGACACAGATGTTTTGTTTTCTATGTACTGCTGCTATTTATTAATATAGTCTATTTCATTAGACTGCATTGCAAAAAACAGCCAGTTTAGCACAGACTCGACCAATTTGGAACCAAAATCATGCAGAAGAAAGTGTTTCCTGCAAAAGACTTCTTACTGACCAGCAATGTAGACGTGGGCAAAAGAACAGGGCCATAGCATTACATAATTTGATTTCATATCCAATGAACATGTGTTTGGACTATGAGAGGAAGCTGGAGTGTCCAGAGAGAACTCGTGTAAACACAGGTGAAACATGCTCCCCACAGAAAGGCACCAGACTGGATTCAAACTCAGGACTTCTTCTTGCTAAGAGGCAGCATTGCGATCTGTGGTTCCACCTAAATGTACATTTCCATATATTTCATAGCCTTCCATAACTTACAATGAAGAAAGGTGATGTCCATCATGAACAGGAAGTAAAACCTGTTTCGTTATCCATGTAAGACAGGAATAACAAGGTATATTCTCTGCACAGAGTGCAGAGCTCACAGGCCAACAGTGTGGGCGATTCAGCCAAATATCAAAACAAATCTGAACAACAAGCAAAATTTCACTGATTGGCTGACAGCCAGACAGACAGGAAGTACTGTAAAAAAGTGTCCTACCTCTGATCAGCTTATGTTGCTGTTCACACATGGAGGCGGCGCTGCTCTGCTGCCTGTCTCTGTGGATAATCAGCTTTAACGTCAAGGCTCAGAGCGGGAGACAGCGAGCACCAGGCACCACGCTGACATCATGTCCTGCTTAATGTGCTACAAATCCACTGCACCAGCATCAACGTGCTCTCAATACACTGCTGTTCCCTGCTCACTGGATCACTGTGTTCACACGGACCTGAGAGCCCTTTTAACACTACCAACAAAATACGCTGTTTGATCTGTATCTATTTTTAGAAAACAACAAAACTTTCTTGTAAAAATGTCGACATATTTATAAAACAATATAATGTGCAACAGCTTTAGAAATTCAGCAGGAAAGGCAGAAGTAGAGCAACGTGGTTGTTCTCTTCCCATTTTCTGTTAACACTGAACACACTGCTGTGATGTTTGAATAACCTTTACTGAACTGACTGTAGACAAATCAAGTATGGACACACTGAGGTTTTGCCTTTAAGATTTTATGGCAGAAACGTTTTTTATTTCGAGCCAAACAATGAACTCCTGAAGCCACAGAGGTTTTCTTTGTCAAAGCTGGATGGAAATATATCAATCAGCAGCGGTTTGAGAGGGAAAAGCCATTTTTATGGTGAATGGACTGGTTCTTATATAGCACTTTTCTACTCTGTTTGAGCACTCAGAGTGCTTTACACAACTTATACATTCACACAAGCACTTTGTTCGTAGCTGTTTCTAAGCGCTTACTGTCTAACATTCACACACATTCATACTCCCATCCATGCATCGGAGAGCAACACGGGGTTAATATCTTGCCCAAGGATATTTGGCATGCAGACTGGAGCAGACTGGGATTGAAACACCTTCCAGTTAGTAGGTGACCTGCTCTACCACCTGAGCTCCAGTCACCCCATTTTTAGTTTGCTAATTTGGATGATTTGCCCTTTAGAAATGAAGATGAAGTAACATGGTGCAAACTAATTAAAATTCCTGAAACCAGAAACCCAACAAGACAATAAATCCCAAAATAATTAAATATGAAGAACAGTCTGAGAGTCTGTGTAACTCTTCCAAGGCCGGAAGTTTCAACCTTCCACCAAAGGAATTGGGTCCCAGGATCAAGAAGGATATTTGGATCTGTATTAGTTTGTGATGTCCACACAGGACTAAAAATAATTAACAGGCCTCCATCTAAATGGCTAACATGTTGTGACCATGTTAGGGACCACATGGTCTAGGAAACAACTGACAGTAAAGATGTATAATAAAGTCAAAAGAAAGAATCCTGTTAACAACCTCAGCTTCTGTTACCCTCTTGATACCCAAAAGATTACCAAAAATCTGTCGATGGGGAGAAGGTTAGGATTTGTTTTTGGGGGATTATTTGGGGGGTTTTTTGGAGTTTTTTGTTGTTGTTGTTGTTTTTGTTGTTTAGCTTTGTTTTGCTAAATTTGTGAAAACATTTTAAAATCTATAAAATCTGACGTCACAAGTGAAGTCTTGTGTATTTTGCTGTAACAAAGTTTCTTTTAAAAGATTCTCCATTTGTTGCTGCAAACGTGTGAAACTGGATGAGCTGCCAGTGTGGGTACGATTATTCTTTTGATTGTTTCTAAGCAGTTATAATTCTCTTATATCACCTGTCATTGTTTAAAGTGCCCTTTATGCTTATGAAATAATGTATCATTATAAACAATGACTGGCTTTGATCATTAGCGTAGGACCAGCATCAAACTGGGGTAAAACCAGTCCTTTAAAGCTGCTAACATAGTTGATCCAGGAACTAAAACATAAGAAGATAAGGAGACTTCTGCCCATCACTGCTTAGTCAGAGAAAGTACTAAACAGAAGACTTTCAGCTTTCAGCTCAGGGTGATACATGTCCTATCAAGGAACTGGACACAATGAAGCAGGCACTGCCACAAAACCAGGAGCTTAACGATGCTAAAACCCCGAGGGCCGCAGAGCCAGTTTATCTGAGTTCAGTATGACAAAATATTTATCAGTGCAGAGGATTAACTGCAGAATAAACGAAGCAGAAAACCTCCTGAACATTCCCAGCTTCCTGTTGTGGACAGTAGCTGATCACAGGAGGATTAACTGAATCCTCTTCAGGTTTCCACTGGCCTGCAACAAGCTTTATACAAACCAACTACATCTAGAACGAGAGCAGAATGATCCAGAATTAGCCATGTGCTACTACACAAAGCAGCAAGTTGGGAAAAAATAATTCTAGAAGATTAAATCACACGTACCAAGAGCAATGACCTTCTTCTTGATCCCAGTTTTCTCCTCCATTTTCCCCAGAATATCCGTCACCACATTTTTCTCATTTAGAAACTTTTCAGCTCGGTCTTTGATAGAGCTGATAATATTCAGCAGGCCCATTGTCCTCAATCTGGTCCTCAGACAGCAGAGAAGTCGGAGGACAACAGCCTGCGGTGAGTCCGGGGCCAAGTTTAATCCTCTGACAACCACAATCTGCTATAATGAGGAGGAGGAGGAGCACGCAAGGAGGTGTTGAGAAGTTCTTTTTATAAATATTTTTCATTTATTAAAGACAGAGTAAAAAGTGAAGAAGCTATATACAGGATTATCAGCTAGGCTTTACACAGCTACACAACACTTTAGTGCAGTTTAGAACAATTCAAAATACTTCAGAGAGGAGTGACAAAAGTCTATTGTAAAAAGAATAAAGCCCAAAGCACACATAACAACTATTTAAGTGTAATAAGAAACATAATAAACATGATAACATAATAATAAACATGGGTTTCTGTATATATGATCCATAACAAAGGTTTGAAGGGAATTTAATACTCTTACCTGATGTTTTTCAAGAAAACTAACTAACCTTTCCTGGTAAAAATGTGGCATCATTCCTTTATGCATGTCAGTTTTCCATATATCAAAAATAAAAACAAATGAAATAGTTACCTGATTTAAAATTGACTCTTCTCACTTTGAGGGACATTTTGTTCTTGCATATTTGGAGCACCTCCATTTCTATTCCTTTAAAAAAAAATGCAGTTCTAAAAAAGTTTGAAAGTGACTGTCATGTGAAAATGGCCAGCTTTATATCAATAATAATAATAAAGAAGAATGAAACAAAGAAAAAGGATGCCTCACCAGTTGGAGGCATCACTTCCTGAAAAATGAGCGAGTCTACTGGATAAAATTCTTTACTTTCTCTCTTTTGGGGGGATTTTTTTTTTTCTGTCAAGTGACCTATATTTGATAACAGCATAATAAAAGGAGAAATTCTATTTTTGCGTGCCACCCTGATATTTCTAGTGGTCCCCATATGGCCACCCCTATGAAAGAATTCTGGAGGCGCCCCTGTCAGGTACAAATTTTAGTGTCCATAAAGATGCGTAAGAACGACGGAAATTTAAGCTTCCTTCAGAATGGCCCAGGACAAAGAGTACATACAAGTTGTGTTTTGTGTTAAAACCCTCAGTGTATTGTTTTTTTTATTATTTTTTTTCTATTATTTCACAGTTGTGTGTTCTGCCAGACTTGTTCAATTTAATATAAATAATTAATTAAAAAAATAATAATAATGCAGTGGCAGTGAGTAAGGTCGCTAAAAATATTACGACCCCTCAACTGCATCCTCGCATGATGACATCATTCTGCGACAAGCTTATGAACGAACTGAGTGAGTGTTCCTCAAAGAAGCTAAGCAACGTAAATTCTCTTTTTTAGGACTGATTCGCATCTGAAACTCGGAGACGACAGGTAGGAGAAACGCTTAGCTGTATTGTCAGCCTCGCTTTGGCAGCGTGGAAGGTTTATTTATAAAGCAGCGCCTATGTACTCAAAGGAAAATGATCAGCTAGCCACCCGTTAGCATCGTGCCGCTATGGTTTGACGAACACGTCACGCTCCTTTCAAATCTCTTGCAGTACATCGTGGTCTTTCTTCTAGAATCTAGAGCGACCCTCAGGTGTAATAGAGGAAAACTTAAAGACATATCTTTAACTCTCGAAATCATCTGTCAAATCCGGCCTGTGTTGCATACAGAAAGTAACACGGGTTGACTAAATACAAGCATTTTAGCATCAGCTTCGTCTTTTTGTTGACACATTCTTTCCATTTCGAGTCATGCTCAGTCTGAAGATAAACCAGCTGCTTGTTAACTTCAAAGGAGATAAATTCGTGTCCGACGAGTCAGTTGTAGTCTTAAGTTTTCAGGGTTTCACCAATACAGCATAACCACCTAATTCAGTACCGATTATAGTAATAGCGTTAGACTGCGAGCTTTGTCATAGCAGTTCCAGGAAACCCATTTTAAAACGTAACGTATACCCTCAAGAGCCAAATAAACCGTAGATGTGTGCTGATTTGTAGTTGTCCTAACTGGTATGCTAGCACGCCAAGCTAGAAATTAGCCAGAGATCTTGAGTCACTGTGTCTGCGGTGACTCCTCATAAACTTCACTGATTTGAGCAGTTTAAAACACGACAGACAGATCTCCTTTATCAGCCCGCATCAGCTGTTCTGTTTGTGTAATGGTTTTATGTTCAGAGGTGTTTAACGTTAGCTCTGCTCACACAGTGCTGGAGTTGCTAGAACATTCTCCATGCTAATACCAAAGGGGGTGGCTAAACATATGGTGTGGTGGAAAGAAGGTACTTCCATGTCCCTGACGAGCATTAATCACTGTTGATACAAGGTGTTAATGTATCATTAATAGCATTATCTGGCAGAATACCCAGACAACTAAACTCTACGCCCCCCTCAAAACAGCAATATAGCAGAGGCTGAAACAAAGAAGTTTGTGCAATGACAATAAAGGCATTCCTTCATGCTGCAGAGATCAAATTCAAAATAAGCAGGTGTGATCAAAGTACATCAAAGTTAGTACTCAATCCTGGTTGATACCAAAGAAAGTAATAAATATAACAAAATGTATGCATGCATATAAATACATGCTGCATGTCTACATATAGAGAGTGATGTGATTTAAAAAAAATCAAACACGTCTGCAATATCTGACAGCTAATGAGGTTAATTACTGACCTAATGAGGTGTAAAAAAGGGCATTACTGATGCTGAGTATTTCAGAATTAAAGATGGGGTCTGCAGTTTGTGAGATAGAAAGAGTTAGAGAGCTAGCAGAAATGTCATGAGGGCAAAAGGCTGGAAACCTTTTCCTGTGACCCTTAGGCCTGCAGGCAGCACAGTTTTGAAAACAGACTGGTTTTTATAGTGTAAATACGCCGGCACGGCAACATTTCTGGTTTGGTCCGTACCGTGTAAGGTGTTTAACATAAATTCCTATAGTCAACTAAAGTTAGCCACACTCGTAAGCTTGAAAACTCTGGCTTTAGGCTCAGAACACATTACTGATATGCTATGTGCTTACCCTCTGATCTCCTCTTAGTGTTGTTAAAAGAAGAGGTTATGTAGTACATATTGAAACTTTGCTGAAATATGTTGCTCACATCAAATTCAAAGTTGGCACATATTCTTTTTAATGAACAAATGCACTGCACTATTTTCATATAATGCTTAAGCGGTATTTAAATGATTTGGATTTCATTGCATGCATTATGTACATTTACAGGGTTCCGGTTCTTATTGGAAACAAGGTTTTAGTTGCAGGGTGTCTCTCCCTCAGTGAGCACAGAGACGCAGCACCTCTGCCGCCATGACAGACAACAAACGCCTCGCTTTCTCCATCATCCAGTTCCTCCATGACCAGCTCCAGTCAGGGACTCTGTCTTCAGATGCTCAGGAGAGTCTCGAAGGTGAGTCCTCAGACATGAAGAAGAAGAACATGAAGCTGCTCAGTTCATTTCTCTCCTGACTCAGAATGCACACTTAAACTTTCTCATGGGGAATAAGTATGATGTTCAGAGTTTGTGTGGTTTGCTGCCGTGTGTCGTAGTGTCTTATAACCACGGACCAGGGATATCATAATGAATGGAATTATTATTATTATTATTATATTTGTTTTTATTACAAAAGCTCAAACTTCCTGTGACTCCATTTGACTGTGATCTTGGTCAAAATCATCACTGACTGTTATGCCAGCAGATCTTCTGACTGAGTCAGCTACAGCACTAAAAAAAAGTTCACTTCAATATTTCTTTCCACAACATATATACAGCAGCACACATAGCCTGGCTTCATATGTCTGAGTCTGGGTTGGAGGAGCAGCAGAGGAAACAGAAGTACAAATACTTCAAAATTAAGCAGAGTAACTCATTTTTAGGTATCTGTACTTTACTTGAGTATTGTTTTTTATGACAACTTTTTACTTTGACTGTCTACATTTTTACACATAATCTTATATTTTTTACCGCTTAAATTTACCAAATGGGTTTGTTACTTTGGGTTTAAGACGTTAGTCTGTGCCTTCAAACATCAGACGGATTTGAGCCAAGTAGCCCAGTTGGGACCAGTAGCACATAAAAGACAGTCCTATTGGTGTATCCATCACCAGGTTGTATCATGTACAAAGAAATGAAAGAGGCTTTGTTTATAGAGCTAAGTGGAGCAGAACAATCCAGTGGTGTTCTTGGTGCAGATATCCCTAAGAGGAGCGAGCATACAGGGAATAACGTGTTAAGTAGCAGCTATTTTCAAATGCAGCGTTTCTGTAATTGCTCAACAATCATCAGTAAACACACAAACTGTTCTTGTGCAGTTTGTCATGGAGTGTGTTTGCTAGCTAAAGGTCCAGCTGCTGTATTTCTCAGGGAGAGAAAAGAATGAGAGATAACTTGAGTCAGAGATAGAGAAAGATGTAGGAGAAACAGGACAGTAGAGGAGGAAGAGGGGTTATCTTTGAAGGTAAGGACTGCCCGCTGACAAACTGATACTAATTGACAAGCTGGATATAAAAGCTACAGTGGGGCAAAAAAGTATTTAGTCAGCCACCGATTGTGCAAGTTCCCCCACTTAAAATGATGACAGAGGTCAGTAATTTGCACCAGAGGTACACTTCAACTGTGAGAGACAGAATGTGAAAAAAAAATCCATGAATCCACATGGTAGGATTTGTAAAGAATTTATTGGTAAATCAGGGTGGAAAATAAGTATTTGGTCACCTCAAACAAGGAAAATCTCTGGCTCTCACAGACCTGTAACGTCTTCTGTAAGAAGCTTTTCTGTCCCCCACTCGTTACCTGTATGAATGGCACCTGTTTGAACTCATCATCTGTATAAAAGACACCTGTCCACAGCCTCAAACAGTCAGACTCCAAACTCCGCCATGGCCAAGACCAAAGAGCTTTCGAAGGACACCAGGAAAAGTATTGTAGACCTGCACCAGACTGGGAAGAGTGAATCTACAATAGGCAAGCAGCTTGGTGTGAAAAAATCAACTGTGGGAGCAATCATCAGAAAATGGAAGACATACAAGACCACTGATAATCTCCCTCCATCTGGGGCTCCACGCAAGATCTCATCCCGTGGGGTCAAAATGATCATGAGAACGGTGAGCAAAGATCCCAGAACCACACGGGGGGACCTGGTGAATGACCTGCAGAGAGCTGGGACCAAAGTAACAAAGGTCACCATCAGTAACACACTACAACGGCAGGGAATCAAATCCCGCAGTGCCAGACGTGTTCCGCTGCTGAAGCCAGTGCATGTCCAGGCCCGTCTGAAGTTTGCCAGAGAGCACATGGATGATACAGCAGAGGATTGGGAGAATGTCATGTGGTCAGATGAAACCAAAGTAGAACTTTTTGGTATAAACTCAACTCGTCGTGTTTGGAGGAAGAAGAATACTGAGTTGCATCCCAAGAACACCATACCTACTGTGAAGCATGGGGGTGGAAACATCATGCTATGGGGCTGTTTTTCTGCCAAGGGGACAGGACGACTGATCCGTGTTAAGGACAGAATGAATGGGGCCATGTATCGTGAGATTTTGAGCCAAAACCTCCTTCCATCAGTGAGAACTTTGAAGATGAAACGAGGCTGGGTCTTCCAACATGACAATGATCCAAAACACACCGCCCGGGCAACAAAGGAGTGGCTCCGTAAGAAGCATTTGAAAGTCCTGGAGTGGCCTAGCCAGTCTCCAGACCTCAACCCCATAGAAAATCTGTGGCGGGAGTTGAAAGTCCGTGTTGCTCGGCGACAGCCCCAAAACATCACTGCTCTCGAGAAGATCTGCATGAAGGAATGGGCCAAAATACCAGCTACTGTGTGTGCAAACCTGGTAAAGACCTATAGTAAACGTTTGACCTCTGTTATTGCCAACAAAAGTTATGTTACAAAGTATTGAGTTGTATTTTTGTTATTGACCAAATACTTATTTTCCACCCTGATTTACCAATAAATTCTTTACAAATCCTACCATGTGGATTCATGGATTATTTTTTTCACATTCTGTCTCTCACAGTTGAAGTGTACCTCTGGTGCAAATTACTGACCTCTGTCATCATTTTAGGTGGGGGAACTTGCACAATCGGTGGCTGACTAAATACTTTTTTGCCCCACTGTACATGTAATGTCTTGATTTTTTAATCAAATACTATATATTTATGTGAAGCTTATGTGTAACATTCCTGCAAAATAGACATAATAATGATGCATTGCATTTATATAGTGCTTTACGAGACCCTCAAAGCACTTGATGCACGTGATGCACGAATGCATCGTGTCTATGAATGCATGTTGCATAAAATCCTGCCGTTTAATGCAGGATAAACAAGTTAGCTTGCTGTGCTGTAAAGCACTGTGTTGGGCTGGTGCACAACAGTTATTTTGTTTATGATCAGTATTAAGTCACAGAAAGGATGGCTTACAGGTTTACCCATCTGCCAAATTTCACTTTATCTCCTGACTATACTGTTATTGTGTCATTACAAGGATCAGCACAGGTTTACTTAGCTTTGGGCAAAAACAGCAAGTAGAAAAGAGCTACTGTTTACTCTGAAGTACATTTCAGAGCCTGTACTTTTTCACTTTTACTTGAGTGAAATTTAATCAGTACTTCACTTTTGTTTCACTTTTTTAACACAAGTCTCTGTACTTCTGCCCAGCAAAGAGTGCACATTAGATCAGTCTTTGAATAGAAATCTTGACCTAAAAACTATTCATTACTATAGCAGCCAGAGCCTTTAGATACTGGCGCTTCTTCATCATCCTCTTCCCCCCCTCTTTTCACTCCCAGCGTCCTTATATTGCATGTCACTAACTTTTGTAAACTCTCTAATTTTTTTGTTCTTTGTGTTCTGTTTTTATTTCACACTATACGGTGTCTTAAGACATCTGTTGTGTGTGCTGTAGAAATAAAACTGAATTGTAATAAATCAACAAGGAGCAAAGAGACCACTGAACCTGACACCCTTCACCTGCTGAATGCTGTTGCTCTGTGTTGTCCACAAAGATTATTAATAGAATCTGTGACATAGGGCAGGTTGGCAGTTTGCATTGCCATCACTAATTCAAAACTTGTGCCTGGTAGCCTGATAGAGACCAAATAGCTCACATAGCACTAGAGCTGGGCGATAGAACGATAACGATATGTATCGCGATATAACTTTTACTCGATAGAGAAATTAAACTATCGCGATAGACCTCGCCGCTCTTGTCCTCTTTTTAAAAAAAAAAAAAAAAAAAAGGTCAGCCAATCCAAATTCAGTAGCGCAGAGCCGAACCAATCACAGCCGCAGCGTCACGTCGCGTGACTTGTTAGGTACAGCACAAGTGCCAAGCCGCACATGTGTATTTGTTTGGGAAGCAGCCAGCCACCGTACCGCCCGGGTAATGGAGGAAATGAGTGTGCCGACTAGAGAAATCAACCGAGCGTGACCGAAGAGAAAACAGATGATGGTTCCAACGCCGGAGAGATTGTCGAACGGAAGAGCCATAGAAGTTCCGTAGTGTGAAGGTATTTCGGCTATTTCAAGTCTGACAAAAAACAGAGTAGCGTGCACTGTAAATTGTGCCGAAAGCAAGTCTGGAAATACAATAAACTGGTGCATGCGTCACACTGTGCGCCACGTTATTGTTTCGGTGAAATGAATTTCTACAATACTGTTAATTCTACTCTCTGCAGTGTTTAAATGCTTAAGATAAGATAAGATAAGATAACCTTTATTAGTCCCACACGTGGGAAATTTGTTTTGTCACAGCAGGAAGTGGACAGTGCAAAAGTTATGAGGCAAAAATTAGAATACAATAAGAATAAATACAGTACACAACTGTACAGAATAGAATAAAATAAAATACTATATACAGTAGAATAAAATAAAATAAATATACAATAAGATAAAAATAGAATACAAATACTATATACAACTGAGTAAAAATACAACGACAACTTACATATACAACTTACATATACACACAGTTACTGTCCCTCCACACATACGACTCGGTTCTGCTTCTATGCCCCAGCTTTGTTTACTTTTTCCCACCGAGGCTTCTAGACTTCTGATTGGCCAACATTTCTGCACGGTTAGGAATCTAGCGCCACCTGCTGCTTTGGCATGTTCATAGCAGCGTTTTCCTTCATTTCTGCCTTTATGTGTGGACGGGATTATTTTTTAAAACGAAAACGGAAAATCTCCGTTTTCAAAAATACCCGTGTACGTGTGGACGTAGCCTCAGTCTCTGACTGGAAGCGCTAATTCGTCATTCGGCTTTTGTCAGACTAAAGTAACTGTTAAAACTGTTTGAAAAGCTCAGCTATACAACAAGGAGAGATTGAGAATTTCCTTTTAGTTCTCAGTTTATTTGATATTGACAAAAGTTAGTCAGTTTTGTCTGTTCTTCTGTAAAACAAACTAAGATTTATTTTTACAATTAATATTTTGTTTCTAAGTGGAATTGACAATTTAGTCTGTTTCATTTGTTCTATTTTGAAACTTAAACGCTTTAGCGGCTGCCTTTTGTGTAGTTTGCAATATTTGCCTTTATTTATCTGAAAAAGTCTCATGTTCCTTAAGTACATCTACCCTGTTGAACTTATTATGGGAAATAAATATTTAAATAAAAACAAGCTGCTGATTATTTCACATTTTACTTGTGAGCAACGGCACATTTAAATCTTACAAATATAGTTATTTGGCTTATATCGTGATAGATATCGTTATCGCCTGAAATGAAAAAAACATATCGTGATATGAAAAAATCTTATATTGCTCAGCTCTACATAGCACATGTAACACGTGCTATAACACTACATGGATGCCGTTGAATACTTTCTCGAGAAAAACAAAACAAATGGTGTCTAGATGAGTAAACCATCACTTCAAAGTGTCCTTGAGAGGATAAAGAGTTGGTCCAATACGCCTCAATCAGTATGAAAACCTGATTGTTTCTCCTGAATTTGAGGTTCACCTAATGGCTCCTCCGTTACTCTGGCATAGACATTCTCTTATGATGCTCTGTTGTGGACACAAGACAGCTGCAAATATCTGTTGACAAAATTTATATCACTCTGACCTAAGCAAACCATAGTGGACTTCTAGACACAAAGTATAATAAAGGCTTCAGAGAGGGAAAGGCATTTATGCCACGGAATGTTTTACCACCATATCTGGCTATTCCAGAGTCGCTGTCCTCAAGTGTGCCTCTGAAACAGTTGGATCATTTTATCGACGTGTCAACCAGGAAACCCTCACAGCACCCGAAGAGCTCAAGACAAACAACATCTGCATAAAGTCCAGTCACAAAATAGTTTTTTAACTAACTCTGTGACCTCAGTTAATCCACGTTTCCCCTCAGAGGATGGAAAAGGACCTCAGGCTCTGCCAGATGCTCTAAGAGAATACCTCACTGTGGGCCAGATGTACTAAATTGGGCAAGATGCCATGTGAGCACAATTTCCAAATAGCACTCATAGGTGTGTTTATTTTTACAGGTGATTTACAAAAGTTGTGCTTTCTTTTTAAACACTGTCAGTCAGTTCATTATCAATTGCAAAAAATAAGACATGCAATTTTTAGTAAATCAGTTTGTGTGCTTGACTTAAATACTCTCCTCTCTGAACTTCCAGAAATAGATGTGCAACAGGGTCAGTCACAACAAACCTCAGTTCCCATTCCCATTGTCCCATTGTGCTCTCGCAGTAAATATCAACAATACTTTTACACCAGAACCAAGTTTGCAGTAGTAAACCTGGCCATACGTGCTCCCAGACTGTTTGTTATCCTCCCCCAACACCTGATCCAACTCCCCAACAGGTGAGAAGACCTCAGGACACACAGGGATGTTTCTGATTCCACATCTTGGAGTAGTTGAAAGATCACAACAGATTGAATCGTTCTTCCTTTTGTGTGGCTCTTTTATTTTATCTTTTAGAACCAGCTTGTTGTTGACATGATCTTATTGTTTTTCAGTTGCTGTTCAGTGTTTGGAGACGGCGTTTGAGGTTTCCACCGATGACCAGAGTCTCGCGGTCCCCATGACGTTACCGGAGATCTTTACCTCCGCTACAGCAAAGGTAAACGCAGAAGACCCTTGCAACTTTCCAAACGGTTTGTTTTGTATTGCAGAGATGACAAGTCTGAACATTTTGGCCTTTGCATCAATGTCCTGCAGCAAGTCTGAGTTAATTTCACTGTTCTTCCAAAGCCAGAGCTGAAATGAAATGCATAATAAATATCAGTATTATTTGCTGTGGCTTACAAAAGGCAAAGTAAGCTATTACATACTGGTGAAGATCCAAATGCCATTCTTTAAACGTTTAAATGGAGCACTGGCCTTAGTGCAGGTTGCACCAGATGTTAATTTTACATGAGCATTTTTTTTTAAGTGTTTCTCTGTGATCTTGCACACCTGAAGAGTCCGTCTGTCTGTTTTTAATAGTTGTTTTACAGGAAGTCTCATTTAACCCAGTGTTTGTTTGTTTGACAGTATTCAGCTCAGTCGCAGGTCAACAACAACTCCACCCCAAACTCCCCAACAGAGGAACAGAAAGCAGAGGCTGAAAGACTCAAAAGTGACGGTGAGTCCAGGCTGGTGTGAACACGTTATCTAGAGCAGCTAGTTTGTCTTTGTGTTCATTTGTAGGGTTAAGCTGGTACAAGGAAGAGATGATGCAAATGAACCTGCAGCTCCTTGAATCAGGTTTTTGGAAAGCTGTAGGAAGTAACCCTTGGTTTTCCTGACACTCTATAACAGAGACTCACAGAGGCAGAGCAGATACATTAACTGGAAATACAGCAGTCAGAAGTAAAGTTACGTGATAATTTACTCAAGCACAAATGCAGTACTGTTGATGTAAGCAGGCAATAACAGTGGCCTCAAGGCAGGTTAATGATGAAAGCTAAAGTGCTGACTTCTGTCTAATCATCTATCCTCAGTATAGAAATAAGAGGACATGTATTTATTGTTATCTGGTCTTTACGTCAGACATCAGCCGTGTCAGGCCCAAACTCTGCTGCAGGTTATAAAGTGAAACGAACACTGCAGCATCACTGAGAGTTAAAAACTGTCTAAATTCTTTCATCTTTAATATAATGATCAGCGTTGCTGCTTTACCAGGTGTAACAATGAAGTTTAACATCCAGGCATCCATGAAAACAGGATTTATTACATTTAACAGAGTTAGAAGTTAGCAGGAAGTTAGCTCGCTAGCTTCCACCTAAGCATGATATAGCATGTTCTGACTGAGAGATTTATGAATAAATTCAAACGTACAGCTCTGCTATCACTTCCAACATAAATGAAGACAGAAAACTAAACAGCAGTGACGTTTGTAGGGTTACTGAAGTTGGGTTAGCTGCTATATAATGATGTGCTACGTGATTGCTAGCCACACAGCTATGTTAGCATAAACACAGTGAAGCTGGAGGATGAACGCTAACTTTTTTCCACTCGATAAAAGTTAACCTGAGGGTTCCTGATAGTTAGGGACAAATGCAATCGCATGGCAGGATGCTGTAAACCAGAGGTGTGGACTCGAGTCACATGACTTGGACTCGAGTCAGACTCGAGTCATTAATTTTATGACTTTAGACTTGACTTGAAAAAATGTTCTAAGACTTGTGACTTGACTTGGACTTTTACACCAATGACTTGGGACTTGAATTGGACTTGAACCGGTTTACTTGAAAAGACTTGATATTTTACCCCAAATATAAAATTTAACATGCATATTATATAGAGATTGAAAATGTGACGTCATTCACGGGTAGAACCGCAAAGGATTCTGGGAACTCGTGGCAAGCGGTACTAGCGCACGCAGGCTTTCAATTGAAATCAGTCACACAGCGATAAAAAGAAACACAAAAATGTCAAGAAGCTGTTGTATTATTAACTGCAATAGCCGGTCGCATGACAGCCACGGGAAGCCGACGGGTAAAGAGATCGGTTGTTATCGGATTACGTCGTTGAAGAGAAATTGTTCGAGCCATGTTTCCAAAGTAACAAAGACGCGACGGATGGTCTGGATTGCAGCCATTCAAAGATCAAATATAACGTCCCAGAACACTCCAGCTCACAGGTTAGTCTGCTCCAAGCATTTACACGAAGGTCAGTCTGCTGTTGTAGTTAATACGTCATTTTCATAACATAATTGGTGATATAGGTTACAAGCAAGTCTGGCGCTGAACAGAAATTGTCGCGCTATGCTCCTTTGTTTATTGTGCATAAATAGTGAATTGTCCTGACACAATATTGCGTTTCGCTTCTGTTATTATGGTACATTGACAAAAACATATACTTTTATTCACAGGATAAAACAGGTTTTTTGTATCACTAATTGTCCAGTACGATTACAACATACAATATTGTTGTCACTGCTACATTTCTGTGATGCTACCAGAAATTATTTCCACTGCTAATTAATTACCGTTGAGCTCAAAGGTCCTATTAATAAACGGTTAACGAATGTGTATTTATGATGACGATTTGTGAGACTGGTAAACTTATGATACGTACGATGGTCTTTCGTTCTACACGGTGCATTTCAAGGTCCTGCACCCATCCGTCGGTAAACTGTACCTGGGCTTGTTGCAGTGACCGGAAGTTACTAAACTTCATGAGTGTATGCACTCACTCCAAGAACCGTATGATTATAAATATGCATATAAATATGCTAAGATGAGATAGCTGACTTCATCTAACTAGCAAATGTTGTCCAGGCTACGTTGGTGATACAGTTTTTTTTAATGTGTATGATATTTTTGTCATGCGATTTTAAAGCCGGTCCTACAACCGCATCCAAGAATAACATGCAGCTTATCTCAGAACTGTCGGTGAAAATTATTCTTGGAGCTAGGTTTAATTGAGCTGCATTTTAAAGAGGTGCAATTTCACAATTTGTGTATATTTTCTAAGTTCACTATTTTGTCATGTGTTGAGAAAAACACAGATTTTAAAATTACATGGTCTAATATTTACATTTAGCATAACTGCAACATTATTTTTTCGTTTTTTTTTTTTAAAGACTCGAAAGGACTTGAAATTCAAAGTTTCAGACTTGTGACTTGACTCGGACTTTTACACCAGTGACTTGAGACTCGACTCTGACTTGCCTGACATTACTTGAGACTTGACTTGAGACTTGAGGATAAAGACTTGAGACTTACTTGAGACTTGCAAAACAATGACTTGGTCCCACCTCTGCTGTAAACGGACCAAACTTCAGTCAGGAGAACAACTGAGATAATCCATCCACAATACGAGGTTAGTCATTCATATACTGCTGCTGGGCTGCAGTTACATCGTAAGGGTTTAAACACTGAGCTGTAAAATGAACAGTGATGATTAAAACCGAGAGAGGCCGACAGTGATCACTGACTGTTTTTATGGGCTTGTTGAGATTAGAACAAGGTACAAAGTATTAAAACATGTTAAAAACACAACAGCCTTAATAAACACGGAGCAGTTTGGACCTGGAAGCAGGATTCATCACGTCATCACTTAGAGGATTAAAATGAAGTTGGGAGATTCCAGCAGCCAAAACAATAAATGCAATTAAAATAAAAAAATTAAGCTTATAGTAGAGTAGCTCAGTAAAATAAAGGGTAATGTGACAAAAACTTTACTTAATAAGGTAAAAAAAAAAAATCATAAAAAGTGTCTGTAAAAAATAAATAAAGTCAAATAAATAGCTTAAAAAAAGTGAAATAGAGAAAGTTAAAGATAACATTTAAAAGTAAATATAAAAGTCTATGTTTCACATGATACTATAGCATTAGTATCTCTACACAGCAAAATACTAGGAAAAATCAGTGATGCCAAATGAATGGAATAAATATTGTGTAATAATAATTAATGCTAATGATAGCAAGGACAGCAAGTGAGAGATGACATTAGAGTGACTTTGCTGCAGAGGTGGGACCAAGTCATTGTTTTGCAAGTCTCAAGTAAGTCTCAAGTCTTTATCCTCAAGTCTCAAGTCAAGTCTCAAGTAATGTCAGGCAAGTCAGAGTCGAGTCTCAAGTCACTGGTGTAAAAGTCCGAGTCAAGTCACAAGTCTGAAACTTTGAATTTCAAGTCCTTTCGAGTCTTTAAAAAAAACAAACGAAAAAATAATGTTGCAGTTATGCTAAATGTAAATATTAGACCATGTAATTTTTTAATCTGTGTTTTTCTCAACACATGACAAAATAGTGAACTTAGAAAATATACACAAATTGTGAAATTGCACCTCTTTAAAATGCAGCTCAATTAAACCTAGCTCCAAGAATAATTTTCACCGACAGTTCTGAGATAAGCTGCATGTTATTCTTGGATGCGGTTGTAGGACCGGCTTTAAAATCGCATGACAAAAATATCATACACATTAAAAAAAACTGTATCACCAACGTAGCCTGGACAACATTTGCTAGTTAGATGAAGTCAGCTATCTCATCTTAGCATATTTATATGCATATTTATAATTATACGGTTCTTGGAGTGAGTGCATACACTCATGAAGTTTAGTAACTTCAGGTCACTGCAACAAGCCCAGGTACAGTTTACCGACGGATGGGTGCAGGACCTTGAAATGCACCGTGTAGAACGAAAGACCATCGTACGTATCATAAGTTTACCAGTCTCACAAATTGTCGTCATAAATACACATTCCTTAACCGTTTATTAATAGGACCTTTGAGCTCAACGGTAATTAATTAGTAGTGGAAATAATTTCTGGTAGCGTTACAGAAATGTAGCAGTGACAACAATATTGTATGCTGTAATCACCGCGCGGATAGGAGGCGGCTGGCTTGACCGCGGCTCACAAATGACGGCTCACTTTACCGCAGTCTGTAATCGCACTGGGCAATTAGTGATACAAAAAACCTGTTTTATCCTGTGAATAAAAGTATATGTTTTTGTCAATGTACCATAATAACAGAAGCGAAACGCAATATTGTGTCAGGACAATTCACTATTTATGCACAATAAATAAAGGAGCATAGCGCGACAATTTCTGTTCAGCGCCAGACTTGCTTGTAACCTATATCACCAGTTATGTTATGAAAGTGACGTATTAACTACTAAAAAACACTGACCTTCGTGTAAATGCTTGGAGCAGACTAACCTGTGAGCTCCAGGCCATCCGTCCCGTCTTTGTTACTTCGGAAACATGGCTAGAACAATTTCTCTTCAACGACGTAATCCGATAACAACCGATCTCTTTACCCGTCGGCTTCCCGTGGCTGTCATGCGACCGGCTATTGCAGTTATAATACAACAGCTTCTTGACATTTTTGTGTTTCTTTTTATCGCTGTGTAACTGATTTTAATTGAAAGCCTGCGTGCGCTAGTACCGCTTGCCACGAGTTCCCAGAATCCTTTGCGGTTCTACCCGTGAATGACGTCACATTTTCAATCTCTATATAATATGCATGTTAAATTTTATATTTGGGGTAAAATATCAAGTCTTTTCAAGTAAACCGGTTCAAGTCCAATTCAAGTCCCAAGTCATTGGTGTAAAAGTCCAAGTCAAGTCACAAGTCTTAGAACATTTTTTCAAGTCAAGTCTAAAGTCATAAAATTAATGACTCGAGTCTGACTCGAGTCAAAGTCATGTGACTCGAGTCCACACCTCTGCTTTGCTGTATAAAGTTTATTGCACAGTGCTCAGGTGAGTGGGGTGTTTTTGTTCTTTTCTGTTTTCTCGACTGGAGGCAACGACCAGATGAAGGTGGACAACTTTGCAGCTGCTGTTGAGTTTTACTCGAAGGCAATCGCCATCAACCCTCAGAACGCTGTCTACTACTGCAACAGGTCGGTCAGCATTTCCTCAGCATCACTAAATATTTGTTGTTCATTTTATTTTAAAAACAGTAAAATTGTATTTGATGATGAACCAGAAACAAAAGAACAAACACTTTTCATGTGTTTTCACTTGTTTTGTCACTTTAGATATTTTTACATACCTTGTTACATAAAACCTTTAAGTTTGAACCTTTAAGTTTGGTCCTTTAAGAAAACAAATTCTTCACATCTTGTCACATGACAATATTGTTAGAAACGATTTTTTCTGTGCTGTTTATGTTTGTTTTATGCAAATTCTCTGTTGCAGTTGTTTTGCTGTGTTCAGATTGTTGACGTTCACGTGAAGCAGTTAGTTTTTGTGTGTTTTTTGTGCAGAGCTGCAGCTTACAGTAAGCTGGGGAACTACGCAGGAGCCGTGCAGGACTGTGAACGAGCCATCAGCATCGACCCCAACTATAGCAAAGCTTATGGGCGGATGGGGTATGACAGCATCTTCTCTTTGTCTTTCATTGTTGCCGTGAAGCGATTTCACATTGACATCAAAAACATCTCACATGTAGAAAAAATGTCCTGTGTTTATCAGAGAGGAAACTGCAGGAAGGCATTTCTTTATTCTTAGGCAGCAGAGAGGAGCTTTCCTTTTACACCAAGGATGCGTCTCACAGCGCCACCTGCTGGTGTGGACCCGAGCTAATAGCAAATCTTGGTGTTTTTTTTTCCTATCAGCCTACTCTTTGACATGTTTGTGTAAAGTTTGGTCAGAGGGTTCCTTTGTAAGTGCGCATGTGCCATTAGCCTGCTGCCTGCTGTAACCTATAATTTCCTTCGGGATTAATAAACTATTTCTGATTCTGATCTGCACCCTGGACACTGTTGCATCACGGCTGTAGTTTTCTCCATTACATATACACGTTTATTTTTAACAGACGAATTAGCAACAAAGGCTCATCAGAGGATTGTTGTCTCTATGTCCTTTAAAATCAGACAGACTGGGGATAAAAGAACGTAAATGAAACCAGGTTCTTCGAACAAATGGATTCCACAAAGAGATCCAACTTAAAAATTTTCCTATAACTTTTATTTTCTTAATAAGTGACTTTGGAGCATCAGAAAAGAAAGCTTTCACAGTGTTTGGCTCCTTCAGATCTCAGGATTTATCTGTTGAATAGTAAAATAAAATATAAAAATTGTGTTTTCTTAAGATGATGAGTATTTATACTCTGCCTTTGTAAAAGTATTTTAGGAACAAGTAAAGTTTGCAGTTTTCATAAATGAAGCTCTGTGCTGAAGCTGAATATCTTTGGATTTTGTGAAGCTGGTCAAATAAACAAATCTTGTTTTACGATATTTATGAAGTGTTTTCACTGCCTTTGGAAGAAAACTGTCAGTTATTAAACACAAGTGGCAGATTTACTGAAAATGAAGGTCAGTGCTGACTGCAGCCGTAAAACCAAAGTCAGCCAGCACAAAGTTATTTCCACAAAGTTTTTACATTATTTATTTTTAACCAGTTATACAGGAGTTTGCAGTTGTTTAAGTAGACAAACATGCAGCATTAGAGCATGAAGAATGAAAAGCTGGAAGCTCCTTGCGTTCTGTTTTCAGCTGTCTCTGGCCCTGACTTGTCGTCTTGTGTTTCAGTTTGGCTCTGGCCAGCCTCAACAAACACACAGAAGCAGTCAGTTACTATAAGAAGGCTTTGGAGCTCGACCCAGATAACGACACCTACAAAACCAATCTGAAGATCGCAGAGGAGAAGATGGACACGTCCAGTCCGGTGAGAAGAGGCAGGATGAGGGATCAAATTTCCGACTTCCCGACAGCACTGTGTTTACGTGAACCTGTCTCTGTTCTCTCAGACTGCAGGGCTGGGCGGAGTCGATCTAGCTGGTTTGCTGAGTAACCCCGGCTTCATGAACATGGTGAGATCTGAGTGTTTGGCCTGTAACATTTCTAAGCGGTCACGGAGTTTTGGCAGCCATCAGAACCAGTTGCACTCGTCAGAGCTCACAGCTAATTTTCTTGTTTCGGTTTCCTTTAAATCACCTTTTCTGTTGCATCGAACCATCGTACAAATGATGAGACCACATTCTAAGAGTTTGCCTCTAATATACAAAAGCACAAAGTCATGTGACTTCAGAAATTATTTTGATAATAAACAAGCAAGTGAAGGTTAGCCAGCAACATGCTGCATTGGGTACCACATTATCAGTGTGGCTTACTTTAGCAGAAAGAAAGCCAGTTTTGGGCAGTGAAGCCAAGCTCAGTTCATGGAAGCCACACAAACTCCAACCTGAGCTCTTTGTTTGTCTTTCTGCTGACACAAAATCGAATCCCGTTTCATGCAATATAGTTCTTTGAGTCAATGAGGTCTCCTGATTTTGGCAAAATACGTTATCGGCTAACTTTCCTAATTGACAGTAAACATGTCGGTGCGGTGTAGGTGGCTAACCTTATCTTGCTTGCTCCTGTAAATGCTAGAAAAAATCTGGTTTTGATAGCATTCACATGCTATTGCTATTTGGTTATTTTCAATAGTAAATCACAAATCTGTATGATGGCCAAATTTGCATCCTCGTCAGAACCTAACGACCTTTCAGATGCAGAAACTGTAACATGCCTATTAGTCCATACAGCACATATAATGCTGGTGTGTGTCTTGTCAGTTTTGGTAGGTAAAACTCACTTGGATACTAATTTCTAAAAGATACATGCACACAGCAACATAATGAGTTCTGTTGACTCAACAGCCACGCATAGCATTGGTATAGTAATGTTTTTTATTTTCTCTTAATTACAAGACACTCCTTTAAAGAAGTGTAGAATTTCAGAAATGACCAGAAAAAACCACAGACACATTTGAACAGTGATTAAATTGCAGCTTACATAGACAGTGAGAACTCATTATTTTTAATTTAGGTATTTACAGTTTCTGTTTCTACTCGGTAAATTTTTCCATCCTACTCTTGTCTCTTTGCAGGCCTCGTCTCTGATGAACAACCCTCAGGTTCAGCAGCTGTAAGTCTGTCTCACTTCATCTGAAATCCATTCTTCCTCTGTGGTTTTTCAGAGTTAACTTCCTGTCCTATCTTCCAGGATGTCCGGGATGATGTCTGGAGCGTATGGTGGACTGGGAGGTGGGGGCGCTGGAGGGGGAGGAGGTGCAGCCCCGCCTCCTGGGGCTGCACCAGCAGCTCCTAGTGCTGCACCAGCAGCTCCTAGTGCTGCAGCACCTGGAGATTTATCAAGACTGATCCAGGCGTACGTACCAGAGCACAGGGACTGTATTTTAAAGCTGGTGGTGTCAATGAATAACAGGTGATTTTGCCTTTCTGTTTGCTTCTGCAGAGGGCAGCAATTCGCTCAGCAGATGCAGCAGCAGAACCCTGAACTCATCGAACAGCTGAGGAGTCAAATGCGCAATCAGACACCCAGCTCTGGGAATGAGGAGCAGCCGTGACCCTCGCATAGAGTAAATACACACTAATTCAGTTTAACACACCACAGGTCTTACTGCTGTTCTTCATCCACAGTGTATGAGATGAGCTTCATCCGGATGGTGTCACAACCAGTCATGCATGATTGCATAGTTCATGCAACGTAGAAAAGCTCAGACAGTGAAGTTATTTAATTACAGTCTGTGTGATGTAAGATTTATTTTCCTTTCTTTGCGTTTTTGGCAACTATCATAAAAATGGAACCACAGCAACAAAGACATCAAAGTTTAATGTAATGTTAATGTATCCACTATTGTTCCTGGTAATAACTGCTATTCGCTGAACTCCTGCGCATATTTACAATCTTAAAGTTTGTTCTTAGCACAAACTTAGAGCAGTAGCTTAAACTTAGCTTGTGTCTGTACACATGAAACTGAACCATAATCATTGTCATTATTTCCTGTAAATGGTTTTTTATCATGTCAGTGATCACTGATCACAATACAGAGCAAATTTGCTGGAGAGCTGACGGCCTCCTGTGAGGCCTCAGCGTTGGTCACAATGTTTAGGCAAATCTAGCAGTGCCTTCACCTCGAACTCAGAGCGAAGTTTTGAATATCTGCCTGTAACAGCAAACATACTGAGGAGGAGGAGGACACTGAAAGCTGGAATTTAAAAAGTCATATGCACTATAGCACACTGATCTATGAGATAAAAGGGATTCTACATATTTTTCACCTTCAGCTGTAAAAACATTCAGTTAAAATATACATCTCTGCCCCGATAGCCTGTGTTTAGGTGAGTCCTCATAGATACAGAAAAACTAATAATTGAAAATACAGCGTGACCATATTGATCGTGTAAGACTTTTACACTCAAGTACAAAAAATGTGTTCTTCAAGACATGAAGATGTTCATAATTTCATGCTGTAATGTGGAGCTGTGACTTTATTGATTCTCCTTTTGGCAGGGTTTATATTTTTGTTTCCTTATTTATTTCAGGTGGGACGGGTTTATGGAGGAGGAGGAGCACGCACTGTCTGACCTGTTTTTCTTTCTGATCTGGATCATAATAACTCGGAGGACTCGAAAGAAGTTCTGTTTTTCCATCGCTGATTAATTCCTGCATGAGAGAGAGAGCGCAAGCGAGTCCTCCCTTGTCTTTCAGGAGGCACGTCACCGAAAACTCCACCCACTTCCTGCAACTGTGTGGTTTTTAGATCAAATGCAGAATAATCAGAGAAGTTCTGATAGGATATTGGAC
The DNA here is from genome assembly GCF_964374335.1 of Astatotilapia calliptera. Classification (NCBI taxonomy): domain Eukaryota; kingdom Metazoa; phylum Chordata; class Actinopteri; order Cichliformes; family Cichlidae; genus Astatotilapia; species Astatotilapia calliptera. The sequence goes on along the minus strand of NC_137436.1, from coordinate 40,486,433 downwards.
ACCAGATGTTAAGCAACTGTAGAAACCTGGAAAGTCTTATCCTCTAGAAACTACACAGTGTACCTGTAAATGCATTTTTGTTGTTTTTGATGGGTGTGTCAGTGTGTATGTGTGTGAGGATGAGTGTCAGGGTTAATTTAGTGTAAATGAACTAATGACTCCTCGGTCACACGAAGCTCTGAGGAGGCACCAGGGAGGCTGTTTGAACACAGTTTAAATAAAAAGACCATCTCAACATTTTACTCTTTTCCTCCAAAGTGTGGTTATCTATTTACAACCAGCAAAACTAATGCAGCTCCTCTTCTTCAGTGAAGTCTCTTCTTATAGCTGCTCCGAGTTGTAGTGTTGATTTAATTTAATTTAAAATAAGAAGAGATTCTGGCAAACCGTCAGACGTCTCAGGAGGGGAAAGCGGTGCTCTACCTGCACTGTGTATAGTGCTGGCGGAGCGCTGCTGACGTCGACTGAGAAAATTGTCAGGCGGTGGAAGGAATACTTCGAGGACCTCCTTAATCCCACTGACACGTCTTCCGAGGAGGAAGCAGAGTCTGGGGATGAGGGGAATGACCCGCCAATTTCCGGGGGCGAGGTCACTGAGGCAGTTAAACAACTCCTTGGTGGCAGAGCCCCTGGTGTTGATGAGGTCCGCCCCGAGTTCCTGAAGGCTCTGGACGGTGTAGGGCTGTCCTGGTTGACACGCCTCTGCAATGTTGCGTGGAGATCAGGGGCAGTACCTGTGGACTGGCAGACCGGGGTGGTGGTCCCCATCTTTAAGAAAGGGGACCGGAGGGTGTGTTCCAACTACAGGGGGATCACACTCCTCAGCCTCCCTGGGAAAGTCTATGCCAGGGTGCTGGAAAGGAGAGTTCGTCCGCTAGTCGAACCTCGGATACAGGGGGAACAATGTGGTTTTCGTCCTGGTCGCGGAACACTGGACCAGCTCTTTATCCTCTCCAGGATGTGTTGTTTTTGTATGTATACCGAGCTTCTTATTAACTGCACGCACACACTGATCTCTGCTCCGCTTCCACTTTATTTCTTATTCTTTTCCCTTGCCCTGAAGCTTCTTGCTCGCCAGTGAATTACACACATTGCAGCGACACAGTGCCATCTAGTGGCTGATACAAACATAGGTCAACATGCTACATCTCCCTTCTTAAAAAAAAAAAACACAACTCAGGCTTGTAAAATTTCTAAGGCAACTGAAATTACAGGAATAACATCCTGAGCACATCCATTGATAACATAGCATTCGACTCAATACTGGCTATATCACAAACATAATAAAGAGATGCATTTAGTGACATCATTGGAACAACAAACATAAACAGCCTTTTTTTTTTTTTTTCTAGGGCAGCGATCCGCCTGCACCCTTTACAATATTACAGGTCCAAGACCTGTCTTGGTTTGGTAACACGCCCATAACGAGTCGTGTATCCAGGTGTTGTAATGTCTTTATCAGGGGGCTCCACAGGCGGGGGCTGAGATACCACAGAGCTGTTATCGCTGATGCCTGTAGGTTGAATGAACTCCTCACCTCCTACGCTGTTCCTGCTTTCGCGGGGGTGTCGGCGGTTACGCCGGTAAACTTGTCCTGTATCTGTGGTTATGTTGTAGCTTCTGGACGTGTCGGCACAACTTGTGACCACAGCTGGTTTCCAGGAACCGTCTTTTTGCCGGAACCGGACCGGTGTGCCAGGATATAGTTGAGGCAGAGGTCGGGCGGCTCTGTTGAAATAAGTCTGCTGGCGCTGCTGGCAGACCTCTCTCCTCTCACGCACTGTTTGCTGGCAAACTACTTGGGGTTCCAGCTGTTTTGGTGTTGCAGGGAGGATGGAGCGAAGTCTCCGGCTCATGAGTAGTTGTGCAGGCGACTTTAAGTTGTCCACGGGGGTGTTCCGGTATTCTAATAGGCTCAAGTAGGGATCCTTATGTTCCGCTTTGGCCTTGTCCAGAAGTTTCTTTGCTGTCTGGACTGTTTTCTCGGCTAGACCATTGCTCTGTGGGTAATGGGGACTAGTAGTGGTGTGGGTGAAACTCCATGACTTTGCGAACTGTTGAAACTTACTCGAAGCATAGCACGGACCGTTATCACTAATCACCGACTCTGGAATACCATGCCTAGCCATGGCTGACTTTAGTTTGTGGATCACTGCTTCTGCAGTGCAGCTGTGCAGTCTTTCCAACTCGAAGAATCTACTGTAGTAATCTACCATGATGATGTAGTCTTCCGAGTTCCAAGTGAACAGATCGGTGGCTATGACCTGCCACGGTCATTCTGGTATTGCATGTGACAACAGGGGTTCCTTGGGGTTAGCAGCTTGTCTCTCCTGGCATGTGCTGCAGGCTCCGACGGCTTCCTCAATCTGCTTTCCCATGCCTGGCCAAAACAGAAGGTCTCTGGCTCTGTTTTTGCTCTTTTCTATGCCCATATGGCTGGAATGAATCCGATCTATCATGTCCTTTCTGAGCCTTTTTGGGATGATCATTTTCTCTCCTTTAAACATGATCCCGTCTATCAGTGAGACCTCATCCCTGTGGTTCCAAAACTCCTGAATGTCAGGCGGACATTGAGACCTTTTATCTGGCCATCCACTCAATGTGGTCCGTCTCAGGCTGTTGAGCTGAGGATCTTGGGCTGTTTCGTTTCTTATCTCTGAGAGTCTCTGATCACTGACAGGCATGTTGCTGAGGACTGAGTGGATCTGCGCATCCATCCCGTCACATAGTGATTTGTCGTGAAACTCTATGGATTTCCGGGAGAGCGTGTCGGCTACCGGGATGTCTTTCCCTGGCTTGTGGATGATGCTGATGTCGTACTTTTGCAGCTGTATTATCATCCTCTGTAGCCGTGGTGGTGCTGATGCTAGTGGTTTTTTGAGTATGGACTCGAGTGGCTTGTGGTCCGACTCAATGGTCACATGTCGCCCGTACATGTACTCGTGGAACCGCTTGCAACCAAAGAGAACAGCATACAGCTCTTTTTCTATTTGGGCATAGTTCTGCTCAGTGCTGTTAAGTGACTTGGATGCGTAGGCGACTGGCTTGCCGTCCTGTAGCATCACAGCACCGAGGCCACTTTTGGATGCATCGACCTGGAGTCGTAGCGCTTTCTTGGGGTTGAAGAAGGAGAGAACTGGGCCTGGTTCTTTAGTGATCAGCTCCTTCATTCGTTGAAAGGCTCTGTCATGGTTCTTGTCCCATACAAACTCACTGTCCTGCTTTAACAGCTGGCGGAGCGGAGCATTTATCTCTGACAGGTGTGGGGCAAATCTTGCTAAATAATTAACCATCCCCAGCACTGTTTCCAGTTCTGCCCTGTTCTGTGGGGGCGCCATGTCTTGGACTGCTTTTACTTTTTGTGGATCTGGTTTTAGTCCTTCGTGTGACAATGTGTGACCGAAGTAACTGACCTCTTTGACGCAGATGGTGCACTTGTCAGGGTTCAGTTTTACACCTCTCTCTCTGCTGCGCTGCAGCATGGCCCTCAGGTTGTCGTCATGCGTCGCTGGAACTCATCCTGGGCTGAGATTATGCCGAATGGCAACCTGAGGAAGCGGTACCTGCCAAACACAGTATTAAATGTGGTTAACAGAGATGATTCGTGGCTTAGCTTAATGGCCCAGTAGCCTGATCTGGCGTCCAAAACACTGAAATACTTGGCCCCAGCAAGTTTTGTGGTGACATCCTCCAAGGTGGGTAGAGGGTAATGGGGTCTTTGTATAGCCTTGTTGAGGGGTCTGGGGTCCAGACATACTCTGAGTCTGCCCGTCTTGGGTTTTTCCACGACAACAAGTGCATTCACCCAGTCCGTAGGATCTGTGACCTTGCATATGATTTGATTCCTTTCCATGTTGTCGAGCTCGTCTTTGAGTCGGGCTCGCAGAGCAATGGGAATCCGACGAGGTGGGCTGACTGTGGGTGCAACGTCTGGATTTACATGGAAACTGCATTCACCAGGAAATTCTCCTATCCCTTTGAATACGTCTGCATATTCGTCTAGTATTGCCTGTGAACTGTTGGTTGTCTTGCCTCTTTCCTCCGTCACTGCCATCACGATCCTTACCAGGTTAAGGTCACGGCAAGCTTTCATTGCTAATACAGGTGGGGCGCTTGTGTTAACAACATGGAATTCCAACGTGCAGGTCTTGTCTTTGTGTTTGCATTTTAACTGGCATTTTCCTTCCACGCTGAGTGAGTGTCCCCCATAATCTGTGAGCTTGTGTGTGACAGGCTTCAGTGTCACGTGTGGGAAGAGTGTCTGGAACATGTTAGCTGGAATTGTGTTTGCTTGCGCCCCAGTGTCAACTTTAAACCTCACTGTCTGTGGGGGGGGACCAAGCTGCATGTCTGCATATGCTTGCTCATCATTTCTTCCTTCATTTTCTATGGTGATGCTATCAATGTAGAAACAGTCTTGGTCCTCATCTGTGTCCATAGTTGACATTTCTATGTTCTCTCTCACAGTGTGTACTGATTTGAGGTGGGCTTTTGTCTGCGAAGGGAGTCTTGACCTGCATGCTCTCGCAAAATGGTTCATTTTCTTGCATTTTGCACATTGCTTCCCTTTTGCTGGGCAGGTGTCTTTATTACTGTGTTGTCCGGCACAATAGCTGCACGTTTTTAGTGTTGCATTAGCGTGTTCTTTTGGTCTCACGCTTCTTGTTTGATATTCTTGTCTGTGTGATTTCCTGCCGATGGCGTGCACAGTTTCTTGGCCCCTGGAGTGACCCATAGTTTTTAGCTGCTGCTTTGCTAGCTCGTGTGATCGTGCTATATCTATAGCTTTCTCTAGCGTGAGCTCTGCGCCTTGGCTGAGTAGCTTTTCTCGGACGTGTGGCGAGTTAGTGGCAAATACAATGCGATCCCTGACCATTTCATCTGTATTTGGGTACCCACAGTCTTTAGCAAGTAGTTTCAGTTCCGTAATAAACTGTTCAAATGTCTCATTTTCACCCTGCATCTTTTCATGAAACTTATATCGGGCGTAGATTGGGTTAGCTTTCGGTATGATATAATCAGTGTACTTATCGTAGTACGTCTGAAGCTTTCGGGAGTCGTCTGCCGTGAGCGTCCACGTGTTGTAGACGTCCCGTCCTTTCTCACCGACCCATAGAAGAAGGTAGCTGCATTTGTCTGCCTCCTCCTTCCCCCGAAGAGGACCAGCGAACATTAGCTCGGCGTGCTGCTTGAAACGCCGCCATGCCTCGGGCAGGTTGCTGGAGTCCCAATCCATACGCGGTGTGGGAACGCCGTAAGCCTCCATGTCTGCGCTGTCCGACGGCGAGGGATTGCGTAGAATCCGCTACTCTGACACCATGTGTTGTTTTTGTATGTATACCGAGCTTCTTATTAACTGCACGCACACACTGATCTCTGCTCCGCTTCCACTTTATTTCTTATTCTTTTCCCTTGCCCTGAAGCTTCTTGCTCGCCAGTGAATTACACACATTGCAGCGACACAGTGCCATCTAGTGGCTGATACAAACATAGGTCAACATGCTACACAGGATACTTGAGGGTGCATGGGAGTTTGCCCAACCAGTCTACATGTGTTTTGTGGACTTGGAGAAGGCATTCGACCGTGTCCCTCGGGGTGTCCTGTGGGAGGTGTTGCGGGAATATGGGGTGTCTGGCCCATTGCTACGGGCCATTCGACCATACAACCGTTGCAAGAGCTTGGTTCGCATTGCCGGCAATAAGTCGGACTCGTTCCCGGTGGGTGATGGGCTCCGCCAGGGCTGCCCTTTGTCTCCGGTTCTGTTCATAATTTTTATGGACAGGATTTCTAGGCGCAGCCAAGTGGCGGAGGGCTTTCGCTTTGGTGGCCTCAGAATCTCATCTCTGATTTTTGCAGATGATGTGGTTCTGTTGGCTTCATCGGGTGAGGGCCTCCAGCTCGCACTGGAACGGTTCGCAGCCGAGTGTGAAGCAGCGGGAATGAGGATCAGCACCTCCAAATCTGAGGCCATGGTTCTCAGCCGGAAAAGGGTGGAGTGCCCACTCTGGGTCGGGGATGAGTTTAGGGCTGCCACGATTAGTCGACTAGTCACGATTACGTCGACTATCAAAATCGTCGACGACTGATTTAATAGTCGACGCGTCGTTTGAAGCTTTGTAAGATCCCAAAAGACGCAGGAATAATAGCAGGATTTAAGAGTGTAATAACGGACTGAAACAGAAGATGGCAGCACTGCATGTACAAGGATGCCAGCTGCCGTTAAACCCCGAAGAAGAAGAAGAAGAAGCAGCAGCTGTGTCCCAGAATTCATAGCGCAGCCCAGCTTAGTTTCCAACAATGGCGGCAGCTAGTTAGTTTTAATATTACTCTTATTATTCTTTCTGGGTCACAAAATAAACGTTTAACATATTTTCAGGCGAGAATGTAGCTGTGCAAACCTCAAATATCTGCTCAGTTTATCAGGACACCACATATTTTCAAAAGCGCTCCGACGTTTTCGGAGACGTCTGTTACCCACTAGCTCGATAGCTAGCCGGGGGCTAGGCTAACTAGAGCCGTGAGAACACCGGACTCCCAGCAAATCGTTTTCAAACCCACCGCAGTCTTTCGCTACTCAGGTTAAACATGATATATGAGTCACTTAGATAACTTAAAAATGTTATTGTTTGGCTTTTTTCAGTATTTTATTTGTTCCTGTTTGGCTGAGATTAAAGTTATAATTTTTACACCGCTGAATAAACGTCAAGCAGACAGCTGATCATCAGAAGTGTGAGATGCTGGAGAATTTACTCCGGTGTCCTGTTATATTTTAGAAAGCAAGGAGTTTATTAAACTTCACCGAAACAATCTGCAAATTTCATTAAAATGTAATAAACTATCATCTTGTCTTTATTTTTAGTTAGCACAGACCTTAAACACTTAAAGCTGTAAGCTAATGATAGTTATATAAGAGCAGATGCTGCTGGTGCAATAAGCTGTACGTTTTACATCCAATGGATGATGATCTGATTAGTCGACTAATCGCAGAAATAATCGGTGACTAGTCGACTATCAAAATAATCGTTTGTGGCAGCCCTAGATGAGTTACTGCCCCAAGTGGAGGAGTTCAAGTATCTCGGGGTCTTGTTCGTGAGTGATGGGAGAAGGGAGCCGGAGATCGACAGACGGATTGGGGCTGCAGCTGCAGTAATGCAGACGCTACACCGGTCCGTCGTGGTGAAGAGGGAGCTGAGTGTAAAAGTGAAGCTCTCAATTTACCGGTCGATCTACGTCCCTACCCTCACCTATGGCCACGAGCTGTGGGTAGTGACCGAAAGAACGAGATCGCGGATACAAGCAGCAGAAATGAGCTTCCTCCGAAGGGTGGCTGGCCTCTCCCTTACAGATAGGGTGAGAAGTTCGGCCATCCGGGAGGGGCTCAGAGTAGAGCAGCTGCTGCTCCACATCGAAAGGAGCCAGCTGAGGTGGTTCGGGCATCTGACAAGGATGCCCCCTGGGCGCCTCCTGGGTGAGGTGTTCCAGGCATGTCCCACCGGGAGGAGGCCCTGGGGCAGACCCAGGACACGCTGGAGAGATTACATCTCTCGGCTGGCCTGGGAACGCCTTGGTATTCCCCCGGATAAGCTGGAGGAGGTGGCTGGGGAGAGGGAGGTCTGGGACTCTTTGCTTAGGCTGCTGCCCCCGCGACCCGGCCCCGGACAAAGCGGATGAAGATGGATGGATGGATGAATAAAAAAAGTCACAAGAAGACAAATCAAGAGCCAGAAAAAACAGAAAACGCTGGTTCCAAAAGTAGAAGTCTACTGAGTCCAGTAAAACACTGGACTAGATGATTTAATTAATTAAGTGTCAAATGTAAGATGGGTTGACTTAAAAAAAAATATTGAAAGAAATATATATTTACAGGAAAACATACACATTTATGAGGGGAGAAATTATAGTGAGAAGGAAACCCGAAGTAGGAATGGCAGAGTTTGGCCATTTCTCATGACTCAAAGGAATAAAAAGAAAAAAGAGGAAGTCCAGTTTATTCAATAACTACTCTTAACCTAATTTCACACCAATCGAAAACAATAACAACATGGTCGACACAATATTTAGCACTTTTGAAAACCTTAAAGAAATTACACGTATATCAAATTTGAATATTTTTCATATAACGGAATATGTTAAAAAAATGTATGGACAGGAAAAAAAAAATCATACTTAAAAATCCGTTAAAACAATTTTCCTTCGGCTGGTCCTTTCAGGGGTCGTGCGTCTCCATCCTTTGTCACGCCAGGACGCTGCACGTCACCCTGTTTGTGGACTACGTCATCACGCCCGGGGGGGTTGCGTTGCGTGATGTAAACGCGGAAGTATTATTGTGCACCTGCAGTAGATGAGAGCGGATGTTCTAACAGGTAAACACGGTGTTTGAGTGATATTTGCGGTTTATCTTGTTGTTTCGGAGCTAAAGCCGCTGTTAAGCGTGAACAGCAAAGGAAAACAACTGCTTTCCCTACCTGAGCGCCACACCGGTTTGTTAGCCTCTTTAGCCCCCCATGAACAAATGACAGAAAGCTAATGCTAGCGTCAAGTTAGCCGCTGTTAGACAGTTTTCGCACGGAAACAGTGCGGTTATTTGCCTTGTGTAAACTTTCATCTTTGTATTACACACTTGATGAAATGGGACCAAAGACGTGATTACAAGTTGTGACGCTGAATTACAATAATAAATACAAATTGATTAGACTGTCAGACGTAAAGGAGGACCCAGTTGTCTTATTATGAAATTACCCACCGGAAGTAGCATGTATTTCCGCTTGGTGGTTTGACATGTTTTTCTCCCGCATCATATTATATATTAATATAACAAATAAAAAACGGATAAAACCAGTGGGACAGAAAACCGGTGAATGGGGTAATCTCCACAATGGGAGAGCTCGCGGTGTTTGTGTTCTGACTAAAGGTAGTAACTGTGTCAAAGGCGACAACAACGCGTTTTAATGGCTGCCACAAACTAATGAAAATCCACCTTCTGATTACATATGACAATACAAATGACCTAACATTCAGATCATTTTTCCCTCAGTAACAGTTTTTCCGAAACGCTATATTTAAGTTTGTAAATTCGATATTTGATAATAGTTAATGTATTAATAGCACGAGTGGTGTCTAAACTCAGGTGTTGCTTTAGGTCATAGGTGTCAAACTCTGGCCCGCGGGCCAAATTTGGCCCACAGCCTAATTACATTTGGCCCGCGAAGCCATACCAAATTACTATCAGAGCTGGCCTACTGGTATTATACAGCTAATATATATTTTGTTTAGTATTAAGCTTTGCTTTGCTTGTTCCATATTCAGTTTTTTAGCAAAATGTGTTTGAGTCCATAAGAAAAGATTCATTCCTATATCTGGAGGAATAAATATATTTCAATAAATATTAACGTTAGCCCGCGACTTTGTTCCAGTTTTGAATTTTGGCCCACTGTGTATTTGAGTTTGACACCCCTGCTTTAGGTGACCTGCAAAGCCACTGTTTCATATTTGCTATTTGGTGTTAAGGCGACAACTCAGGTGATAATTCTCATTGAGATTGAGATTAAAAAGTAAAACATGTGGCCAAGAGTGCAGCAGGAATGGCGACAAATGTAACAAAGCAGTTCTATGGAAGGATTTTAGGAACCCAAATAGGGCTGAATTAAAATTAATGTAGAATACAAAGTAGGTACAATATTACAGTCTTTCAAAACAGGTTATTTCTTTGTTATACATATAACCCCTTTGTAAATCCTGTTGATGTCAGCCTGTTTACCAAAATAAGTAATAATACAGCATTAAACATAGAAAACGTATAGAAATGTCAGCAATACTTTTGTGACAGACAGTCACGTTTTTGGCACAGCGCCGGTGATCCAGATTAACTGGTGAGGATAAAACGGGTGTATCATACACCTGATGTTTTAGGAGGAAATAATGACAAACCAGGAAATAAACTCCAAAGGCACCAAAAAGGCATTTAACTGTTGGCATTGTCTCACAAAAGAACAATGCAGACTCTAACAAACCAACCAGATTAAGCTGTGATACATCTGCACCTGGATTCATCCAACCAGATTTTAGCCAGAGACTTCCTGTTCCCTGTTCAGTACATAAGAGATGACCTCTGCAGCTGTTTTTTGTGTTGCTCCATTACAAAGAAACTCTCAAGTAAATTAAATTTCAGTTTTATTTTCACTGTACTATACTTCTGATTAGTTTAATGGTAGTGTAAGTTGGGGTGTACATAAAGTGTTCGAAAGTTAATATAAGATTTGATATAAGAGTTAAAATTATATTAATATGCAAAAATATCGACTTCCAGGTGGTGATAATGCATAAACTCTATATTTTTATATGTTCCCCATATGGTATAATTACATACATTCTTCACTCATTTAGAAGTACAGATACTTGTATTTTTTTTTAAACTGGTAGAAGATGAAATACAGATTCAACTTATTTACTCAAATAAAAGTGAAAAATACGGCTGAATGTATTTAAGCTGTGAAATTAAAAAGCAGGTCTTTGAAGGACTTTTCTGTTTTTGTGCAAATCTAACTGAACCTCATGTCATAACAATATAATAGTAAAGTAGTATTAATACACGTGAACAGGAGCATTTATTTAAATTCTAATCATTCTAATGAATGTACTCCGCTAGAACACGTGGCTGACTTTGTCTGAACACCTAAACAGAAAAATTAGCATTGTTCTATAAATGATGCATAACTTATTTAAAATGATTTGAAATGGTGGATTTAATGTTGTACTAATAATGACAAGATTGGACCTGCTGACATTTTGCTTATTTCATGGTTTCTTTGTAAGGGAGCGGTACAAAGAACAACTGCAGAGCTCATCTCTGATGATTGAAACAGGAAGTCTCTGGCTAAAAGCTGGTCAGAATGAAACCAGGTGCCATGGAAAATAATGATGGAAATGAGAACATTTACTGAATTCAACACCGGTTAACCTGTAACTTCATCTTGCTCAGGGGCTCTGGCTTTGACCTCTGACCTTCCTCTATAAAATGTCAAACTTCTGTATTGCTTTTTAATTGAAAGAAAATCCAAACCTAAAGATGAGAAGTTATTTTATAATAGTTTGCTGTTAGTAACATGTTTAATTCGTCTCTGTTTAGCTGACTTAATGTTACATGAATGTCCTGATACTAAACTGACTCATTGAACTAAAGAAAGAAAGATGAACACCCCAATTAAGGTATAAGAAAGATGTGAAATATATATGGGGGATATTTGTCGGTCATAATCTTTAGATGCATTCTTCCAGCACAGACCAGTGCAACATGTGTTTATTTCTTGTGTTTAGACCAACATCTGCCTGTGTCTCCTCCACTAAAACCAGCAGAGATGTCCCAGCAGCTCCAGTAAAGCCCATCAGAAGCAGCAGACAGGAGATGACTTTGTGTTCACCGCTCCGTTCGCTCTAGTGTCTCTGAAGCATCAGGATGCAGATCCTGGTGGCCAAGCTGCTTGGCCTGCTGGGCTTGTTCGGCCTTATGCTGGCTGGTGTGCTGGTCCCAGTACGTCTCCTGCTCGTTGACTGTGATAGAGCACAGAGATACAGGAGGCCATTGTCTCTGTGCAATTCATTTGGAGGGGGCGTGTTCCTCGCAACATGCTTCAATGCTCTGCTTCCTACTGTCAGAGATAAGGTAAACACACATCCTCTCACCTTGCACATACTTTGCATTCTTAAAAGTGAAGCCAAACTTTCCAGATGAGTTCATGGGCTCAGTCTCTACTTTCAAGTCTTAGTCTGATTAAACAAAACACAAAGTTCATTTTGTAACTTATGTTCTCATCAGAGCAAAGACTTTGCTCTGATGGTTTGTGTTGTCGTTGGTATTTCATAGCAACTGCTCCCTCAGGATGTCCTGTTTCAGAATACTAAGATAACGATGAAGTTTTATCTGCTTATTGTTGTGGTTTTCGTTTTGCGCCTTCAGGTGGTCGATGTGTTCCAGCAGCTGAAGATCAGCAGCGATTATCCTCTGGCTGAAACAATGATGATGCTCGGCTTCTTCCTCACCGTCTTTATAGAGCAGGCTGTCCTCACCTTCAGGAAGGAGAAGCCATCCTTCATCGACCTCGAGACTTTCAACGCCGGCGGCTCCGAGGCCGGCAGCGACTCTGAGTATGATACCCCTTTTATCTCCTCAGCACGGGGCTCACCGAGCAACGGCGGTCACCGCTCCCACGGCCACCACCACGGACACTTCAACCCGGCCGAGCTGGCGGGGGCGGGTCCTCTGCGGCTGGTCAGCTTGGTCCTCGCTCTGTCCGCACACTCCGCATTCGAGGGCCTGGCGCTCGGCCTGCAGGAGGACGGGGCCAAGCTGGGCAGCCTCTTTCTGGGCGTGGCTGTGCATGAGACACTGGCAGCCATCGCCCTTGGGGTGAGCGTAGCTAAGGCATCTCTCGGCATGAAGGACGCCACCAAGCTGGGTGTGACAGTCAGCATGATGATTCCGCTGGGCATGGTGGTGGGAATGGGCATAGAGTCGGCCCAGACGCTGGCGGGCAGCATAGTGTCCGTGGTGCTGCAGGGACTCGCTGCCGGAACCTTCCTGTTTGTTACCTTCTTTGAGATCCTCACCCGGGAGCTGGAGGAGAAACAGGACCGGCTGCTCAAAGTGCTTTTCCTCATCATCGGCTACGCCGCACTCGCTGCTCTCGTCTTCATCAAGTGGTGACAGACACCCAGCGATGCCAAACTACACTAAGAGTTCACTTTAATGAAGCAATCAGTTGTGAGAGGCGGGAACATGTGGCGTTTCTATTTGCAGTTTTAAACAGGAAATTACTCTAAAATCAGACTTTTGCCCCTGAAGGACGGATGAGTTCATTTATGTGTTTAATAACTAATATCTGTAAGTGGCTGCAGTGAGACTGCTGCTGCTGCACATCTGGAGCTGTAATATAAGGACACTTCAAATTTCCTTACAGCTACTTTATAGTCTATAACAAACCATTTATGATATTTGTAGGCTGCTTGGAGATGCTAAACAAAGGGGCTTAAAATGTTTTTAACTTATTTTTATAAACCTTTCCGTTACAGTGATTGAATCTCGCATTAGAAACTGCAGGTTGAAGGGGGCGACTGCTACATAGGGCTAGCGCTGCATTCACATATATGTGGGGTAACCAAAAAGTTCCAGGAATGAGCCCCTAAAAATAAAAAGCCGTCACTGATTTACATGTAAGGTCATCTTCTTGGGCACTTCTAGACCGTTTTCAAGGCAGCAGCTATTTTTAGATTGCTTCATGAAAGCCCTGCTAGGTCCTGTTGTACTAAGCTTCCTCTGTCTCCTTCACTGTGTCGACATAAGCCAGAACTGTTTTTAATTTGTGGGAAGCTGAAAAGTGCAAATCTGGTGGTCTGTTAATGTGGAAAAAGGGGTCAGAACAGGGCTTCCAGCAAGACATCTAAAAATAGCTGCTCTGCTAAACACTACCTGGATGTGTCTGAGATGATGACATTGACCAAGAGATTGTTTCATATTAAATATGGTCGGGTTGTTTTTATTTTATAGACTCGTTCTCAGGCCTTTTTGGTCATACCTCATAAGGTAGTATGTAATACCTGACTTCTCAGGATTCCATCTCACTGATATTGTTCCTAACATCTAGCATCCTCCCAGTTTTAGGTCATTTGTTTCTACATAGTTTCAGGCCTAAACGTCAGTTTTTATTTATTAGAGACAGGAGTGGTTCTTACGTTTATGAAACGCTACATCCTGGACGGCTCTTCTCCAAACTCCGAGTGAAGTCGATTCTTGCCGCTCCACCTATCTGTAAATTGCGAATACAAATGCTTGTCCTCCATTTCTTATTGTCTGTGACATCAGGAAAGTGATGTCACTGATGATGATCAGCTGATTAGCTTTTTCAACATAGTGTGAAGTGAATTTTTCACAGAAGTTTTGTGGATACGCATTCACATTTTCGCTTTGTCCAATCTTACTTCTGCCAATCTGCATCTTTACACAGACTTTGCATGTAACAAACAAAGTCTATGCAGAGAGAGACTTTAAAGTTGTGATTCTCAAACGATGAATGACCATGAAAAACAACTTTATTTTAGGAAAAAAGTGTTTTCTGATGCTGCTCGCTGACCTTTTTTAATTCATCTCCTATCCTTTTTAACCCTCACCCATAAAAGGCTGGTGAGCTGTTGTTTGCAAATACAATAACTCGAGAACAAGGCTTGGTCGGCTTTTCTGAAAATCACCTGTGATTTAAAACTTTATACCATAGGAGGCTATGAGGAGGAGGCTGAGGTGGTGGCCCCCACATTATTTTTTATTGGTGATCTTTGTTGTTGTTGCGCTATGAGAAGCACTGCTGTAGAGAGATTCAGGTTTTCATACAAACTGGGAGACCAACTCAAACATTTGGATGTCAAGAAGACGACAGAGGTGCAGTATCAGCGCGCGGGGATGTTACTGATGATGCAAGCCGAACACGTCCATGTTTATAGTTTTATTTACTATTCGTCTGCTCAGTAACAAGCGTTTAGCTTAGAGGACTCAGAAACGGAATCAGAGTTGTCCTGCTCTCCTAGCCTAGAGCTGTGAGCCAAAGGTGAATCCCAGATATTTTCTGTTAGTTTGTCAAAGCTCTTCAGTTTCTCTGTTGTTTTTATATTCCTGCTGTATTCTCAGAAATGCCCACACAAACACACTGGAGCCTTTTAGCTGCTTTTTCTTTCTTCATGTGTTCATATTGAGATCTGGATCAGGTTTGTATTTATGATTGTTTTTGCCATCTTGTCTTGATGTCATTAATATGTTTTGCAAGGTGATTTTTTGTGTGTGTATTAGTTGGAAATAAACTGATTACTATCTGATACATCCATTTACGGCTTTGTGTTTGTTGTTTCACTCAGACTGTAGTCTGAACTTAGCCTAGGGCCTGTGCTATGAACCAGGTTTGGCATACCCAGGATATCACCACCATACGGTTTGCTGATAGCAGATTCAAAAACAAAGAGGTTAAATGCATAATACATGACAAAAGCAACGCAGCTGCACAGAACAAAAAAACTGGCTTAGAAATTGTAAACTTTTTGAAGGACATGAGTAGACAAAGGTTAAAGAGGAAATCAGGTGACTGGCCTGTAAAACCTTCAGTGCACCCTTACTGCTTCCATGGGAAGTAGAGAGCAAATAGCAGCACGATGCTGCTAATCAAATACATTCGATAACTGATCATCAGCGAGCATGAACGCCTCCATGAAAGCAAAAGTTTTGCCAGTTTGCTGGTCTGGAGCATTCAGGTGTGTGTTAACACATCGCCAGGAGTAGATGTAAATTCAGCCATAGCTCAGGCCGTGCAATGCTCAGAGAAACTGCAAAACATGGAAGAGCTGCATCTCAAACTCCACAGGTTTCTCTATATAGAACATGGCAGCATCGCTTAGGTTGGCAAAGTTGCATCTGAACAAACACAAGATTTCTGGAACAATTTCCTTGTTACAGAAGACCAAAGTGATGTTTGGCTATAATGCAAAAACACCGCATTTGATGAAAACCAAACACAGCGTATGAGCACAAACACCTGCACGTTGACAGTTGGTATGAGGTGCAATATCCTCTTAAGTTTATTGTACTAAGAGGATATTGCATATGAGATAGGTGGGTGGTTTGAGCTTGTTTTGCAGTATACTGCGAAGCCATCCCTTTCACCTCCTGCGTCTTTGCTAGTGTGGACCCAGAGCGTTTTCAGACGAAACCGCCATTTTCAAATCTATCCGGGCTAGTGTGGACATAGCCTTAGCCAACCCGTCAAGCTTTCTGACAAAAGTCACACTTTTCGAAAACTTCGGCTTAACGCTTTGGTAAAAGAGTGCTGATGCTGACAGGATGGGAGCTAAACAACTGAAACAGGTCTAACCAGTGTGACTTTTTCCCTTCTCTTGTGTAACTACATTGTGAAATAAAAGATCCTCAGGATTTTCTATACAGGCGCTGTGGAGAGCATCCTCACACAGAACATGACATTGTGGTTTGGGAACAGCTGTGTGAAGGACCAAAAAGCTCTCCAGAGAGTGATCCGTACAGCAGAACGCTGCTGCAGGATTGCTCTCCCCCCGCTTCAGGACACCTACACCAGGAGATGCCGGACTAGAGCAGCGCAGATACTGAAGGACCCGTCCCATCCTGGCAACAAACTGTTCCAACTTCTGCAATCTGGTAGAAGGTTCCGCATCTTCCGGGCAAGGACAGAGAGACTCAAGAGGAGCTTCTATCCCCAAGCCATCCGTGCCCTAAACACACACACCCGCCCTCTCACATCATCTATAATTGACTGAGACAGGACTCTTCCAAACACTAAACCCAGGCACAATGTACATTTCAATTCCTTTAATTTTAAATATGTTTATATTGTCTATCCTGTAAAATAGTCAGATATCTATTCATATTAATGTACAGAATTCACCTGCTTGCTGCTACTACTGCACATTCACCCAGTGTATATACTATATGTCTGTGTATATATATATATATATATATATATACATATATATATAATGTTCTTCCTCTACACCCCCCCCATTTTTGCACATGTCGAGGAGCGTGTCAGGCTACATTTCACTGTGTGTTATACTTGTATAACTATGCATGTGACAAATAAAGAACCTTGAACCTGAACCTTGAACCTTGAAAAGAAAAGAAGACTCATCTAAGGTGTTAGAACATGAAGTGAAAATGTATTAAATTACACCACAGTTTAGGAAACACCCACTCACCAAAACTGTGAATCCAGTATCAGTCTGACATTCTTAACCTTTGAAGAAGCTTCCTGCTGTGTGACTGTGCTGCAGCGTCCGAGTGATACGTTGAGATGGAATCAGGTAAGAAATGTCTTTATATTTCAATCTGCTCACTGAAAAACTGCAAAAACCCTCAAAACAGACAAAAAGAAAATAACTGTCAAAACATGAAGTGGCTGTTTCGGTTATAAATGTGTTGTAACGTAGTTGCAAATGTGAATTTCGGTTAATTCTGTTTAAAATTCTCCCCCACAGTTAATAACATTGATGTCTATGAATACCTGTGGGTCAGTAACCAGGACATTGCTGAGCACACGCTGCATACACCGTGTCTACAGCACATGCAGCTTGGAGACCTGCAGGCAGACAACTATGTCAAATTCATAATCCAAGACATCAACTATCTGGTGGTGGTCACAGACATGTTGGATGAGATGAGAAACAAAGTCGAGGTCCCCGAGGACCTCCACGATTTCATGGAGGATAGGTGTGAAAGCTACAAGATGTATGCTGAAAGCACGTTAAAGGAATTTAACCTCAATGTAAGAAACCTTCAGCAACCTCCTTTAACATTTCTCTATTTAACTGGAATGTTACTGTTTTGAAGTCATTGCTACAATTTATATTTAACCTGTGTCAATAATTAAATCTACTTGTCACATCCACAGAGTGTGTCAATCATTAACCAACCCCTGCCATGAAAAAGTACTTGTCTGATTACAAAGACATCATGGAGAATCAGGATCCCATTTACTTCGCCGTGGCTCTGCTTCCCTGCTCCAGGCTGTGGCTGTGGCTAGCCAATCAGCTCAACGAGAACTGCTGCAACGCCTACTTCACCTGGAAGATGTCCAACATGTGCGGCCACCCAGAACAGCACTATAAAGAGCTGCTCGACAAGTATCTGACCACACCAGAACAGAAGGAACTGGCAAACAAACTCTTCCGCCAGCAAATGAACAACGAGCATGACTTTTTTGCGTCTTCACTTGAATGAAACAGGAACAGTTAATAATAAACCTTCTTGCTTTCAACTGGTTAGAGTTAATGTGCCTCTACTGCCCTCTGCTTTTCATATCTAACATAGTGCATGTGAAGAACATACTCTTCTTCACCAGTTCTGCACTGCAATAAAAAATGAGCTTTGTTCAGTCAGTGCCTTTAGATTCTTATTGCTGTTTCTCACTCAAAGCAAAATGTCTGTCCATCTATAAAATGTCCTTTATGGCCGTTACAGCGCGAAGTACGCTGTTAACATCTTTGTATTGTTAACATTTTGTCTCTGAATTACTGTAATACTCACTGTTTAAGTTCACAATTAATGAATAAAATATCTGCTGCACTGTGCTTGTTCTTGTGTATTAACTAAAGTAAAGTCAAAGTTTTATTATATAGCATGTTTCAAGATAAATATCACGAACTGCTTCACAACAAAAATGGTAGAACATCAAAACAGAAAAAGTCACCAAGAAGCAAGTTTAAAAGATGACTTTTTTTAGACTTTTAAAAGCAATCAGCAAGTTTCATAGAAGCTCAGAGAGAGATCAGGGCCCACTGCTGTTCTCAGCTCAACCCTTAAACCCACAGACTGCAGGTCCTGCTACTGGAAAAACATCTCCCAGTTTACTCTCATGGGGATTCTACATAATCTAAACTCCAAGAGCTCCAACTAAAAAACTGCAAAAGCACAAAAACTTTGAGAACAGTGTTTGTTTGTTTTTTCTTTCTTCACAACAAGATGCTTGTCTTAAACTTCAGCACTTAAAAGCATTGGGTTGCTGCCATGTGATTGGCTGATTAGATGTTTGCTAATAAAGTGGCCTCTTGTCTTAAGACAAAATGAAGCCTCTTGATTTATAAATGTGTTCGAAAGATTTGGGCCTTAAAAAAAACGTAGGTGCATGTGAATGTTAAACGTCCGACCAAAGAAATCGAGACTGAACTCTGGAGTAAATATAGTTGTTAATGAAGATTCATTGACCAACAGGTTCATTAACATTTCCTCCCGTCACGTGCAGTCACCCTGACCCTGATTTGAGACTTCAAAGTGAAAGCTTATTGAGAGTCCAGCAGCTTTTCCTAAAGCTGAAGGTTCCTCTGACCCATGCTCACCCAGACTCTTTTGCCAAAAGGTGTAAAACCGAAACAACAACAACACGATTGAGTCTAGCAGCAGGACCAGATGCCAAAGGCCTGTGATATTTCCTCCACCTCTTTAAGCCTCTTAGTCCTGTAAGTCTGCAGGCTGTCTGCAGAGCTACCTTGTTGCTGATCAGTGATCATTTAATCCTTTAGTGGAAAGGGTTGGGTCTCACAGGTTTGTCTGCCTGCCAGCCACACATATAAACACTCAGATCTTCACAGGTATGGAGGAACTTCTGTTACCGAACGTTGAGGAGGAGGTGCGCTCTGACAGCAGCTCGTACGCGCCTGGAAATGCAGAGAAGACGATGGGGGACCAAATGAAGACTTTCCTCCTGAAGACAGTGAAGGGGGACCTGAGGACGGTGAAGAATTTCTTTAAGAGGAATGGGCTGCTCACGCTGTCAGTCATCTCTGTGATCACCGGCTGCACGCTAGGCTTTATGTTGAGAGGAAGTCAGATGTCTACACAGGTACTGTTCACCTTACAGCAAACAGCATGCCATTAAACTCTCAGCTTCACATTTACATCACGTCATTATGTCGACTGGGCTTCTTTCCTTCAAACATCCTGTTAAGTCACCTTCAGTGGTGCTGCCAGGAGCTCACCTTTAAGCTCCTGTATTGATACTGTCCAACACTTTTCCTATTAATTACTTCTCTCAGCTTTCTGCTCAGTAGCTGCCTTTAAACACTCTGTTAGGATGTAAAATTTCAGCTTCTATGTTTACATTTTCCTGTGAAGCTGAAGGTAATATTTAAAATAACCTAAAGCTTTGTGTTGATATTTTTATTTCAAATGTCTTTACGTTGCTTCGTGCCTCGATTTATTGCGATATATCTTTTTAAATTTAAATTTCAGCTTCTGTGTTGATTACTTTTTTTTGGTTTGTTTGGTTGGTTTTGTTTTGTTTTCTGTTTATTTTATATATTTTTTGTGGAATTAAGTAAAAAGTATGCAAAACACACAGTAGCAGAGAGGGATGGAAGAGTTACCAAATTAACAACATATAATAACATAAAAAAGAAGATAAATCAAAAAACTGAAAAAAAAACTGCTGAACTTTTGATATTTTAATACAAAGGTTGGAGTCTTCTCCTCCACTTCTCCTAAACTCCAGTGGAGGAGTTCAAGTATCTCGGGGTCTTGTTCACGAGTGACGGGAGCTCGACAGACGGATTGGTGCTGCAGCTGCAGTGATGCGGACGCTGTACCGGTCCATCGTGATGAAGAGAGAGCTGAGTGTAAAAGCAAAGTCCTCAAATTACCCATCAATCCATGTCCCTACCTTCACCCGTGGTCATGAGCTGTGGGTAGTGACTGAAAGAACGAGATTGCGGATACAAACTACTTTATTTTGCTACAGAAATTAAGTCTTCCATTAAATGAAATCATGTCTGTTTAATAGACTCCAGTTTGCATGTAAATGAGAAAAGCTCTGCACGCAAAAGTTAGTTAAGGAGTCCCTCAGGGTTCTGTGCTGGAACCATTATTGTTTAAATGACACACATATTATACAGGCTTCCCTTACACAATATTATTAGAAAACATACATTTTCATTGCTATGCAGATGATACTTTATCTATGAAGATACAAATGAACTAGTTGAATTGCAGGAATGTCTTAAAAACACAAAGGCCTGGATTACCTCTAATTTGCTGAATTCAGGTAAAACTGGAGTTATTATATTTATAAGGCCCCAGTAACACTTTGAAGAATCTTGGAGTTGCTTATGCCCAGGACATGTCCTTTAACACACATATTAAAGTAGCATGTAGGGCTCTCTGCTATTATATCTTCTATTATTTGTGATGTTTAGTTAGTGCATCACTCAAAGACAAACATGTTGTCTTTGAGTGATGCTGAAAACTCGCTAGTTATTTGTTTTTTATTTCTAGACTGTACTATTGTAATTCATTATTATTAAAAGCTCCTTTCAGTTGATCTAGAATACTGCTGTGAGTACTGACAGGGACTTCTCCCGTACTGGTTTCTCTTCCTTTGATCCCTATTTAAGCCAAAATTGAATTTAAAATCAGAGTGTAAAGACTACGTTGGTAACTGACTGCTGGTTTAAACTGGCACTATAACAGTGAAATGAACTGAATCAGTTTCCTTGAATTCAGTTCAGTTTTAATTAAATAGTGCCAAAAACAGTCACCTCACGACCCTTTCGCACACCTTCAATGAGATCCAGAGTTCCTTTACGAAGACTGGTGAACTTTACAGAAGACATCATTGTTGTAGGCTTCTGTGGTGGTGATCGTTCTTTTGCAGCAGCAAATGGGAGACCCACTATTAGAGAGGGAAAGATGGATGTAGGAAAATAAATCCTGATTTTAAAAACATTTCAGCATTTACATTTCAACAAGATAACTCTTTATTTACAGCCTAAGTCTCTGAAGGGGCATGAAAAGTGATAATGTGCAGCAACTATACTTCTCCAGCACTGCCAAGTTTGCTATGTTCTACAAGAAGAACCAGATTTTTTTTTTTAAAAAGTGTGACAAACCTGAAGAATAATTCACAGGGAATTTGACACAGTCATTACTGTAAACAAGAAAGAAAAAGACAGGCTTCAGAAAAACTGAAAGTCCAGGCCAGGCTAGATCCAGAATGAAACCCACCACAAGTCCAGGCCTGAACCCAACAGAGCATCTCTGGGGAGAAATAAAGGACAGTGAAAATTGTTTTTATATGTGATTGATTAGCAACATAGTAATATAGGTTGTGCTTCTTAGTTTCTAGTTCATATCAAATTTTTCTTGCTTACTGGATTATATATCTCTCATTAAGGAGAGTGAAGGACACAGCTGAAGGTAAGAAAGAGAGAAAAGTTGTCAGTTCCAGCGTTTGGATAGTTTAGTCCAGTTAGGTTTAGGTTTCTTTAATCACTGTTTTAATGAAACTAAACGTAGTAAAAATGTGACACTTGAATTTATGGTTTACATTTCACTCACATTTTCTTGTACAAACCCAGTGTTGGGGCACTCTAAGAAAAAAAGTAATGTATTTTTAATTATTCTTTACTTTTTTAAAAGATCTGTATTATATATTATTACTGAATTACTCTCAAGAATTACTCATAACAACATCCCAACAACATTATTACATGCTCAAAGGGACTTCAAAGAAGTCACTGCAGCGATTCTACTGTAGCAACATGAAGAGGCAGAAAGGCTCGTCCTTGCTTCTGTTGCCTTCAGTTTGGGCTCTGTCTGCTGGCCTGGGGTCGACACACACTCAGCACTTTAGTTTTGTGTAAATATGCTGTCTGTGCAGCTTGCAAGGAGCCCGTGTGTGTTAGTAGTATAAACGCAGTTGCTTCTGTCCTGGACGCAGCTTGCTCTTCACCATCGCGCCCTTGGCCTTTTGTGCATTGAAAGTAAAAGTAGTGTCTATGGCTTCATTTCAAAAGTTTTTTTTTCTTTGCACAGAAACTGAAGTCAGCTGGTAGCTGACAAAGGCATGATTGATGTTTCTTTCTGATCATATCTCCTGATCTCCTGATCAGAACCTGTGTAACACAACAACAACATACTTGTAACTGTAATGTGATTATTAAATTTAATGCAGTAATGTGTTACATTACTGCATTTCCCAAATTACTCAGCCGTGACATCACTCTGGGGTGTTGCCTAGCTTCTTGATTGCACAGTATCTCTGCAGATGCTTGCAAAACCCCAAATTTCTCTAACAGAAGAATGAAGTTTTTCTGTCCTTTTATGCTTTCTATATGCAGCATGCAGATAACTTAGGAAGCTTTATAACACAAGTGTCAATATAACTGTAACTGTAATGTAATTATGGATAACAGTAACAAGTTACTTTGTAACATGTTAACCCAGCACAGGTAATGGTTCCGGTCAGCTCTGTGAAGAACTATATGAACGTTTAAAAAATAAAATTAAACAAATGTCATTTCATAACAAGATTCGTTTTTACATTGTCCAATGAGTTCTTACTGTTAAACACACCAAAGAGAGATAAAAGGGAAAACTACAGTTTGTATCAGAAGCTAATTATCCAGATATGTGTTTACACTTAAACAGCAAATCTCCTGCTGCAGAGCAAAGATGATCAAACTGTTTTGATGTCTTGGGCAAGACACTTCACCCTACCGCCTACTGGTGTTGGCCACTGATGGCGCCAGTGTCCAGCAGCCTCGCTTCTGTCAGTCTGCCCCAGGGCAGCTGTGGCTACAACTGTAGCTGCCTCCACCAGCGTGTGAATGTGAGAGTGAATGAATAGTGGCATTGTAAAGCGCTTTGAGGGTCTCGAAAAGCGCTACATAAGTGCAATCCATTATACTGAGGACATATATCAAATAGAATATTTCATTTTGTATTTGCAGGAGTTTGAGCATGTCTGGTTGCAAAGCTTAATGTACTTAGCATAATAAATAGCTGTTTTTACATTTCAACCTGATACTCATAGGATTACAGATAAATCGAGCACCGTGCAGTTTCAGAGATGCAGATATGCAGGATATGCAGTGCCACTTAATTTCA
Organism: Astatotilapia calliptera; assembly: GCF_964374335.1. Classification (NCBI taxonomy): domain Eukaryota; kingdom Metazoa; phylum Chordata; class Actinopteri; order Cichliformes; family Cichlidae; genus Astatotilapia; species Astatotilapia calliptera. The sequence goes on along the minus strand of NC_137436.1, from coordinate 40,462,995 downwards.
GCAAAACTGGTCTGTTAAGTTTCCATGTTGAGGGGAACTTTTTCAAGAAATGTAGAGGTCTCTGGCCTGTTAATTCTCTGGAGGATACCCTGTAGTTGAAGAAAAACAGTGTCACAGAGCTTTAAGAGCAGCCAGTCCAAATCCACCAACGTTAATCCGTCCATGTAAGGAGTGCCTCTCATGCTCTCAGAGGGCTCCTTCTCTCTGAGCTTTTAAAAGAAACAGTTAAAACAAAGCTGTTTGTGCAGCCTCTGAGCATCTTACTGTAAATATAACCAAAACAACTCTATGATAGTATAAACATAATAATAATGGCTTCCTTTGATCACTGTTGGTTATTTTTATATTCAGAATACAACATGAGTTTTTTTTCATTCATCTTTTTTTCATCAGTTTTTACATTTCAACACAAAATCATAGGATAAGTTCTTAAGCGATTGTTTAACAGTTACTAATTATACTCTTCTAATATAATGTTAATAAATAAAACCAACTCGGTTAAAAATGTTCATCTAGAAAGATTAAAGTTACAGATGAGAAATAAAACTGTTTACATTAATTGTTGCAAGCATGATCAGAATGACACCTCTGTGTCCTGTTTCACAAATCAAACAAAGATTTTAAAGTTAACTGAGATTAACTTAATCTGAAAATGTTGATGTGATTTTAATCTCCATCACTGTCAATCTGTGTGTCTGCAGATTCAGAAAACCCAACGAAACTACTCGGTTATGTGAAGTAAAACTGTGACCTATGAGCACATGCACTTCAGAGCCTGTGAAGAATTGATCCCTCTCAGCCAGACTAAAGTCACCCCGGCCGATTACAGCTGGACCACTCAGTGACTCTCCTGTTCTTTCTCAGTCAGTCACGTTTATTTCTCGAACACATTTAAACACAGCTTAAGGAGACCAACATGTCAGTGATATCATAGTGGGCATGGACAAGCTGTTCTTTAAACACTCACTAATTAATTTATTTTTATTTGCCTGCCTGTATCAGAGATATATGTTGGTTTAATTAAAATACGCAAACTTGTTTCCACAAACATAAATGACAAATAAAATAATGTCAATCCTGCAAACTTATGAGAGAATACTGAAGTGAAAGACTTCTTCTTCATTTTAAGTTAAATGCACTTTATATAAATTTAGTTTTAACAGCAGTTTTATAAAAAAAAACAAAATAAACAACAGGAAAAAAACATTTTGAATGAGCTGCATTTTTAGAAAGCTGAGAGTAATCACAGTATTTGCATTATGTTTTATGACACAGAGATTTATTCTTGCATCCTTGTGGAATAAATGTTTTTTGGTTTTATTTACTTTTACATCTACCATTTAGTTTGGTCCTAAACTGAACAAAAAACGTGAAAGAAGAGAACGACAGGAATGATGCAACAAAAGCACGACTGGTCTGTGTCATATCAGCAAACACATCCAAACATCCTAACTAACAGGGACTATTTTTAGCTAGATAGAGATAATACACAAAGAGGCCAATCCATCATTCTGAAAGATAAATACACTAAATAATCATGACTAAGTAATTAAGTAACCAAGTATCAATAAAAGGCAGCAGTGTGATCATAAATATTGAGGCCGATGAATTCTTTGCTGGAAGCTCCGTTTATGTGGTGCAAACTTTCACAAATCCTGACTGAATGATAAACTTCTGTCCTTTGTGTTAAATGATAGAACATGAGGCATGATGCCATATTTTAATGGCTGTAAAAAGAAAGATTATTTTATTTTAATGCATATTGTTGTTGTTTTTGTTGTTGTTGTCTAAGGAAATTGCAAAGAAAAGCATCTGCACTTCTTTAAGTTACTTGAAGATGTTTCACCTCTCATCCGAGAAGCTTCTTCAGTTCTAAGGTCAAATGGTGGAGAGTCCCAGATTTAAACCCAAGCACGACATCCCGGTGCATTTCAGACCCAGCAACACACTCAGACAGAAACTGGTTCACCCGAAAGACAAAACGCCAAAACGCAAACTTAACAATGTGGTGTATGCTGTACAGTGCAGCGAGGAATGCTCAGACCTCTACATCGGAGAGACCAAACAGCCACTTCACAAGCGCATGGCACAACACAGAAGAGCCACCTCCACAGGACAAGACTCAGCAGTCCATCTGCATCTAGAGGTCAAAGGTCACTCTTTCGAGGATGCCTATGTTCACATTTTGGACAGAGAGGACAGATGGTTTGAAAGAGGAGTGAAAGAAGCCATCTATGTCCACTGTGAGCGACCATCTTTGAACAGAGGCGGGGCTTACGACACCAACTCTCTGCCATCTATAATCCAGTTTTGAGATCCTTCCCAGACGCCTTAACGCCCACTCACATCCTGGGCCATCTGACCTCAGGACATCACATGATAAGGTGGGGCCAGGTTTCACAATGAGCTCACCCGAAACTCTGGCTGATTGGGACCCACACCCAGTTTCACACCTTGGCTCAGGCGATTAGAGGATCATCAGGGGTCCTTTTGTCCCTCTGTGGGGGGAAACTCCCACTAGGTTTCTATCTGGGACTCTCCACCATTTGACCTTAGAACTGAAGAAGCTTCTCAGATGAAGGTGAAACGTCTTCAAGCAACTTAAAGAAGTCCAGACGCTTTTCTTTGCAAGCTCCTTTGACTACGATGACCTGGATGACTGAGAACCTTCACAGACATGTTGTTGTTGTTGTTACTATTTGGTGTTTAAATTTTATTTGTCTATAACAGATGAGATCGAATTGAGGACCTGATGTGTTTGATTTCTGATAAAGACTCTCAAATTTTCTTTTTTTTTTGTTACTCTCTTTTTATTAAACAACCTATATAAACACAAATAATCCAAAATAAACATAGAATCAAAAACAGACGTAGAATAAAAAAAAAAAAAAGAAAAAAAAACCCAGACGGGTGTACCCTCTAGTGTGTATGTACTCACACGCACATATTCACTCACACACCCATATTCTTAAGCATACATACACATACCTACTTACATATGTGTTCACTTGTAGTCTCATACATACTAACATATACATATAAACACATAACGATTCAAAAATGTGGCATATATAGTTACAGAGATTCAAACAAGATCGGGTCTCCTTAACCGGATGTAGTGTTTCCATTTACCCCAAATTTCACTAAATATATCAAACTGGAGTCTTTTAATGAAGGTAATTCTTTCCATTTTAAACATCCCATGTACAGTCTCATGCCAATCACCCAGTGATGGAATTTTCACACTAAGCCATTTCTTGGTAATAATTTTACGGGCAGCCAAACTCAGGATACCATACAACTGCTTAAACATTTTATCTACATTTACTGAGTATAAATATCCAAACAAAAGTTCGTCCCAATTAAAGGGAAGCTGCATACCAAAAATAATCTGCAACTCAGAGTGGATCAATACCCAAAAAATGTTGATCCTTGGGCAAGACCAGAACAGATGGAAATGTTTTACTCCTTGGGCCCCACAATTTCTCCAGCAATTAGAGTGATTAAAATAATGTTTACTTTGTGCAGGGGTAATAAAAAACCTACAGATACTCTTCCAACCGTAACATCTCCATGTATTAGAACTAGAAATTCTCCACTGAAAAGCGCACTGCTCATACCAAATGTTATCTGATATTGCTATATTTGTTTCGCTTTCCCATTTTTTTTTTGATGTAGGTAGTATTCCACTTCTTAACCTCTTGTATACCCTTGTACAATCTTGAAATCACCTTAAGGCCTGTGTCAGCATGATAAGCCTTGACAAATATACTCAGAACAGGTAAAGAAAAAAGATCTGTTCTCTTAGGTATAAAATTATATAGATGATGCCTAATTTGTAAGAACCTAAAAAAGTCAGTTTTACTTAACTGGTATTGATCTTTTATTGATTGGAAGTCCCTAAGAATTCCGTTATCGTAAAACATACAATATGCCGTTAAACCTTGTCCAGACCATTTTTTTATATCTTACGTCTAATTCATTAGGTAAAAAATCACTGTCAAAAGCGCACCATCTTAAAATCCTAACCTCTTCAATCCAATCATTCTTATTAAGAAATTGTAACCAGAGTTTTAAAGGTAGGTTAATCCATTGGCTTCCTTGATGAATTTGTTTTTTAATAAGTGTCACATCCCCTAGAATTGCCTGAATTGGAGAATCTTTTAGGGTCACTGTTTCTAGTTCTAGTTCTTTCCATCTCGCTTGATAATCTACATTACACCAACACACTAATGTCCTCAATTGAGCAGAAATATAATAGTCTTTCAAACATGGGAACCCCAACCCTCCTTTGTCTTTAGCCAACTGAATAGTTTGGTACTTAATCCGTGGTTTTTTCCCCTGCCATATAAACCTAGAGATTATTTTGTCCCATTCCCGAAATTGTTTGTCAGTTATTTCTACAGGGAGTGTTTGGAACAGGTAGAGCATCCTGGGCAAGATATTCATTTTAACTGTATCTATACGTGATTCAAAATTTAAAAATGGTAATAAATTCCATCTTTTAATATCCTCATTTATTTTATAACTTAAAGGATTAAAGTTTGCATTGTATATCTTAGACAGATCTTTAGTAATATTTACTTCATCTGCTCCGTCTCCCATTTCAAATTGGCTTTAGCCTTAATTTCATAATTGGGCTCATAATTAAAAGTTAATATCTGAGTCTTCGATATATTTAGTTTATAACCTGATATTGAACTAAAGATCTCCAGAAGTGACAATAGTTTGGGAAGAGTAGTGTTTGGATTTGTCAAATAAATCAAAATATCGTCAGCAAACAAGGAAATCTTATGCTCTCGACCCCTAATCTTGACTCCAGTAATAGTATTGCTTTGTGTCACCCTTTGACTCAGGGCTTCTATGAAGAGAGCGAAGAGTGAGGGGCTTAGAGGACAACCCTGACGTGTCCCTCTCTGTAGGTTAAAAACATTCGAAAGCGCCCCGTTAACTTTAATTCTTGCCCTTGGTGATTTATATAATGCTTGTATAATCCTGATAAACGATTGATGGAATCCGAATTTACCCATGACTTTGTATAAAAATTCCCAATTAACCCGATCAAAGGCCTTTTCTGCATCTAAGCTCATAAGGGCCATCTGAATTTTATTTTTTCTTAACATAATCAATAACGTGTAGTGTTCGGCGAACATTATCTTGTGTTTGTCGAGACTCTCAAATTTTCATCAGAACCTGTTCATAAGAGCTTACAGTCAAGTCATCTTTATTTAAATAGCACATTTAAAGGACATCAAGTGTCTGCCAAAATGCTCAACAGAGGGATAATATAATCAAATAAAAAGAATTGAAATCGATAAGATGAAAACATATAACATAACAGTATATAGCTCACTGGCCACTTAATTAGTTACACCTTGATAGTTCCTGTTAGGACCACTTTTTTTGCTTTCAGTGCTTCATTAATTCTTTGTGGCATAGATTCAACAAGGTGCTGGAAGGTCCTCACTTCCTCAGAGATTTTGGTCCAGAGAGACATTATTAGACATTATAGCATCACAAAGTTGCTCCAGATTTGTCAGCTCTACATCCATGATTGAAATCTCATGTACCACCACGTCCCGATGGTGCTCCACTGGACTGAGATCTGGTGACTGTGGAGGTCAGTCAGGCTGTGGCATGTCAGGCATGTCAATGATCCTCAGTTGGTACTAAAGCACCAAAAGTCTGACAAGAATCTGCTCACTATGACACCTCCACATCCGGTATAAGCTGTTTGTAGGCAGGTTAGAACCATGCTTTCATGCTGTTAACACCAAACTCTAATTCTACCTTCCAAATGTTGCACCAGAAATGAAGACTCATCAGACCAGGCAAGATGTTTTCCAATTTTCTTTAGTGCCGTTTAGGTGAGCCTGTGTGGTTTTCAGTGTCCACTTTGCATTCTTACCTGCTGCTGTAGCTCATCTGCTTTAAGGCTTGATTCACATACTTTGGTTGTAATTAGTGGTTATTATATCTTATCATCTTCTGACCTCTGGCAGCAACGAGGCATTTTCAAACAGACAACTGCTTCTCACTGAATATTTTCTCTGTGTATCAGACAAAGTGAATGTAAGATAAATGCTTGGATTGAAAATTTGGAAACTGAAATCTCCGTGGAGGATTGGAAACCAGGTTGTGCTGTAATTCTGTGAAAACACATTTCAGACTTGCATGCTAACATTATTTAATGGAAATATATGGAACTCCTGTCAGATTCAATCATCTAAAAACGTCATATCTTTTTAAACATGGACCCAGAGTTTCTGTGTGGACAAATGGCATGTTGTAATTATCCATTATGTGCACTGAGTTTATGAAGTTTTCAGTGATTCAGCACGATGTGCGTCATGTTCAGCGTGTGACCCTCTGTGGGTCTATGACCAATCTGTGTCTCTCCATAAAATCTGTCCAAAGGTTTGTTCCAACTAAAAGTTTAAGGCCATGAAACAAAACTTTAAGCTTTGTTAATCGATTTCTTTTACATTAATCTCTTGGTTAAAACTTTCAGAGAAATTCATGTGATTCAACTTATCAAATGTAAATGAATAAAATCTGTTTAAACTGTTACAAAGAGCTGGATTTAAGACCTTAAATGAACATTTTAAGTCTAACAGATTACAAATGAAAACCTTTGTTATTTTTTTTTTTAAAGTGATTGTTTTTGTCTCTACAGGCCAAGATCTACTTTTCTTTTCCTGGTGAGCTGCTGATGAGGATGCTGAAGATGCTCATCCTTCCTCTCATCACGTCCAGGTGGGTCAAAGTACCGACACACAGTATGACAAGGAAAATCACTGTAATCAGAACCATGAGGCTTTGCAACAGTCTGCATTCTGTAGGGTGCAGTTAGATTTCCTTAAAGTGGACTGTTTTGTATTCTTGTACTAGAGTAGCTTTGTATGATTCAAATAATCCATCCAGTCATGCACATGGGCTGTGAGAAATAGTCCCAATCAAATAATTATTTTTTATGCTGGGCCTTAGTGCAGACCCTAAGTTCACCCTCTGTCTGAAACATTGGAAATAAGCTATTTTAGCTCCTCCCCCTTGAATATAACTTTCTTCTGATAAGATGCTCCTCTCAAACGTCTTCAACCCAAAGGTTGAAGAAGCCGGTTAGTGGAGCTTCTCTGTTCACAACCATAGATGCACATTTAAGGATGCGACCTTTAGAACAGTCTGAAGCCTGAGTTTGTGGCTTGCAGGGATTACTTGTACAGAGGCTGATCTCATTATTTGAAACTCTGGCCATATGAACCCGTGAGAAGAGAAAAGCCCCCTATAGAACTCTTAGATTTAGAAGGCTGTGATGTTAAAGCTCTTGTTTTAACAAAAGCACCTTAAAGGATCATCCCACTTCATTTGAGCTTGCTGTATTTCCTGTGTGTTGTTTTTCTGCAGGTCAGCTTTGCGCTCCTCAGAGAGTGTATCTATGACGTTAAACATGAACTGTGCCAGTTGTGTTAAACTATTATTGTTGTTGTTATTATTATTACAGTTATTTCAGTTAAACATGCAGTACTTTACCTGTTTGTTAGGAACAGTCCAGTTGGCCTTCTAATTGAGACTAAATCTACCAGCAGGTGTTTACAGTGGGACCACATTTTTGTCTGTGTGTTACCACATATGTTTCCTCACCCACATTATTAAAGAAAATCCATAAATTATGCGTATAAAAATATCAAACAAAGGCATATTAACAGCATATTTATTTGGAAAGTTTTGCCTCGAGATACTGATTCTCACACTTATGACACTTATAACATAAATCAAAGTCCAGTCCAATGACAGGACTCGTGGACTTTATTCATATGAGTGATTTAAAGATTCTCCTCCATAAATTTTCAACTAGAAGGGTAAATCCTCTAAAAGAAAAACATGGATAGCTCCACATATTTGACTTGACACAGACTTTCATGGCCGTCCTCAAACAACCTCAGTGTGATTTGTGTCTCCTCCCAGCATCAAATCTACGCAATAAGACCACCCACAAAAATAACTGTGTCCATGGCTTTCTATCAGTAACATTTCAGTCTTTTCTTAAGTAGTAAGTACAGAGTAGTTTTCTAACAGCAGAACAGGATTCTGCTGTTAGATATGTCCCCAAACTGGTTTTAAAACAAATAGTCTGAAGAAGCAGAGATCTGTTATAGATTTTCTTATTCAGTACCTCTCAGTCAGCACTATGGCGCAGTTGTGTATCCTCTCTGTTGATGGATCCAGACTATTTTCTAAATCCCCCTCTGTCCTTGCCTTGCTGTGCAGTTTAATGTCGGGTCTATCATCGATGGAGTCGAAGGCATGTTGCCGAATGGGTGTCCTCACCGTCACATACTACCTCTGGACCACCTTCATCGCTGTAGTGGTCGGCATCTTTCTCGTGATCATCATCAAACCAGGTGTGGGCACAGAGATGGAGAGCAACCGGCTGGGTGGCGGGCCTGTCATGACCTCGGCTGATGCCCTCCTCGACCTCATCAGGTGTGACAGGTCAAAAGTCAGCTGGAGACTCTGGAAGGGTCCCTGCCAGTTATTTGTGTGGTGATAATTGTTCTCTGTGTTTGAAAGAGCAAACTGTAAAAGAAAAAGTGAAAGTAAATGCTAAAATAAAGGAAGGAAGGAAGAGGACCCCAATGCAGGACTTGTGACACAGGCTGAACCTAAAACACAGCTTTTATTAGCTGGCAACTGACTGGTTAATAAAACACAATGACAGAGCAGGGCAGGAGCAAACTGACTGAGAAACTAGGTCTAGTGGAGAAACATACAGACAGATGAGCACACAGCATAAGGGATAAGAGAGGAAACAGCAAAGAACAGAAGCAGACTGAGGGTTCAAATACACATGAGGAGACTAGGACAGAGTGGACACGGCTGGGGAACACAGCACAACAAAATCAAAATAACAAGCCAGAGGAAGCAAAAACTGAACGTAACACATGAACGTACAAACTTAGTAAAAAAGGGAAATCAGACTACGGTGGAGATAGGACACAGAGAGACGGGACGGACACAGGGACAAAACTGGGGAGACAGAAAAAGGATCAATAAATCAGGAATCAGGAAACTGACAGCACAAAAACCAAGGTCATCGTAAGTCCAGGAATGTGAAAATAACACTATAATCAGAAGACTATAATGCACAGAATACAGAACAAAAATACTGTTATGGCAAATGCAGATGGACGCAGGGAGCAGAGTTGTGGTGAAGACAGTTTATTTACTGTGATGAGGAGGTTTTACAAGTATGTACAATAGCGTATGAATGGGGACGCGGAGCCAGGACGTGCAGGTGACGGAAACACACACAGGTAGTGCCCTCGATTTGGTACTGTTTATAAGCCTCCAGACGGAAACAAACCAGACGAGGCGAAATCCTGGGGAGGAAACAAAACTCCTGACAGTCACCAGAAATAATCCAACGGCTCCAGCAGGCAGGGGCAGAATTACAGACTCCAAAAACGTCAATACTCCGACACTAGTCTTCTGTCGGGAACACTTCTGAAGAATGCAGCTGACGAGTAACAGGTGTGCCAGGTTCAGTGACTCAAACACCACATAACCAGAACCCAACTCCTAACAAATACAAGGTTATCAAAAATACAAACGCTGTATTCAGTGTGCTGAATCTCATTCTGTTTTGCTGTGTAGTTCGTAAAAAGTTTCACATTTAACTTGGAGAATGTGCAGAAACTAAATGTGCCAGGCTTTTCCTCTAAACAACAACAACATTTCCATGAACCTCGGTTGTGCTGGTTTGGAGGAAAACACATCAAAAGGATAATTCTGGTTTATTTCACTTTGGTACATGTCCTGTAATTGTGCTTGTTGCATCTCTGTGGCCTCTGTGAGATTCAGGGAAATGAGGATTGGTGCACAGCAGCATAGAAACGTGCACACAGCTTTACAGTTTGTTTTGGGTATTAGAGATCACCGTCCGGATGCACATCCACTCTGACATGTTCAGCTGAACTGAGGTCAACAAAACGTAGAAAACCAACACACACTCTCTCTTCTTCTCTCACACACACAAATCCAATTAGAGTGCAGGGCTGATCAGTATATTTTTAGTAATCCTGCAGGGATAAGTGATAGATTAACCAAGTCAGTGGCGGTGCATGATCTCTGCTGTGGCACGTTGGCAGACCAAGCTCTCGTGCCATGTTTGAAAGTCACTCCCATGTTGGAAGGATTCGTTGGATTGTTTACCTCCTGAGGTGATGAACCCCTCCCAGCAAACGGTGCAGACAGTCATCCTGTAGAAGAGCCACCCAAGTCGTGCTGCTAAATAAAATTTATTCCAAAATAAAAAATTAATAAGAACAAAAGAACAACATGGAGGAAACTTAGGCTCCTCCTATGCAGAAGAGGCAACGGGTGGGAGGAGTTTGTTTGTTTGTTTGTTTAAAGCTAACGATGTAATTTGTTTATCACAGAAACATGGTTCCTTCCAATCTAATTGAGGCCACATTTCAACAGGTAAGACAACAGAATCGTGTTGTTTCTTTAATGCTACAAGCTTGAATCCTGTAACTAAATATGATTTTCTTTCTTCAGTACAAAACAGACCTGATTCCCATCCTCAAAGTCCCAACCAAAACAATTCAGCCCAACTTTGTCTATGTGATCCCTGATGACAATGACCCCAAAGGGCGCATGGTGTACCTCGAGCTGACTCCTCCTCCAGATGTCATATACAAGACAAGTCCAGGCAGCAGCCAGCAGATGAATGTCCTTGGCATCGTTATCTTCTCTGCAACTATGGGTGAGTGGGATCGGGCTTGGTAACATCGTAAATTTTGAAACCTCATCATTAGCGTTTTAACTGCCAACATGTTGGTTTTTGTAACCAGAAATGACCTGATCAGAAATGACCTGATCATTTCTTTTTGGACTCCACTAGAATATTGTTTGAATGATTGACAGTTAAAAATAATCTTTATTCATACTTCTATAGTGTAGCCCCTAAGTTCATCCACCTTGTGAAACAAGCTTTTCCTGCTGTGAGGCCCTTTAACTCTTTTCTGCTTGAAAGCCTACTAAGAGTAACCCTTGAATCTTTTTTTCTAAACTGAGCAGTTTCTGTCATATCTCAGGCACAGAAGCCTGAGATATGACAGAAACTGCTATTTTGTTATATAACAAACTAATGTTATAAGATATTCTCTTTATATGACATTATATGGGTCCCAGAACTGAAAAAAACTGTCTGAAACTGAATAATCAGAGCACGGTGAAGTCTATTCTTTTGGCTTGGAGAGATTACTTCTTTTATAATATGTGCATGAGCACGAGCAAGTGTGACAGACAATAAGGAAAACACAATAGTTCCACTTTCAGGTTGTGTGATGAACCAGTCAAGACCAATTTTTCTTAATTTTGATTAGATCAAATCAAATAAAATCACTTTTATCGTCACATCACATGTGCAGGTACACTGGTACAGCACATGTGAGTGAAATTCTTGTGTGCGAGCTTCACAAGCAACAGAGTTGTGCAAAATACAATAATGTAAACAAGCAAAATACAAGAATGGCTACATCTGAAACTAATAAATATATGTACAATATATAATAGTACTGGATGTGTATACAAAATATGTTTTTCTACGTGTGTGTGTGTGTGTGTGTGTGTGTGTGTGTGTGTGTGTGTGTATACATATTTTACAAATTAAATAGAGTAAACAATAAAATAAAATATATAAAAAATATGCAGAGTTGGCGGCACGGTGGTTAGCACTGTTGCCGCACAGCAAGAAGGTCCTGAGTTCAATTCCACCATCAGGCCGGGGTCTTTCTGTGTGGAGTTTGCATGTTCTCCCCGTGTTTGCGTGGGTTCCCTCCGGGTACTCCGGCTTCCTCCCACCGTCCAAAGACATGCAGCTTGTGGGGATAGGTTAATTGGATAATCCAAATTGCCACTAGGTGTGAATGTGAGTGCGAATGGTTGTTTGTCCCTGTGTGTTGGCCCTGCGACAGACTGGCGACCTGTCCAGGGTGTACCCCGCCTCTCGCCCTATGACAGCTGGGATAGGCTCCCCCCGCGACCCTGAAAAGGATAAGCGGAAGTGAATGGATGGATATACAGAGTTGGTTGAGACATGCAAAACAGTGGCATTACTGTACAGTATGGAGTGCATAATGTTGAAGTTCCAGTAGTGAAGCTGAGGTGTCTATGACATGTTCAGCAGTCTGATGGCCTGATGGAAGAAGCTGTCTCTCAGTCTGCTGGTACGGGACCGGATGCTGCAGAACCTCCTTCCTGATGGAAGCAGTCTGAACAGTTTATGGCTGGGGTGACTGGAGTCCTTGATGATCCTCCCCGCTTTCCTCAGGCAGCGCTTCCTGTAGATGTCTTGGAGGGAGGGAAGCTCACCTCCAATTATCCGTTCAGAGCACCGCACTACTCGCTGGAGAGCTTTGCAGTTGTAAGCGGTGCTGTTGCCATACCAGGTGGTGATGCATCCAGTGAGGATGCTCTCAATGGCACAGTGATAGAAGGTCCTGAGGATGCGGGGGCTCATGCCGAATCTTTTCAGTCTCCTGAGAAAGAAGAGGCGCTGCTGCGCCTTCTTCACTGTTTTGTTTGTGTGTACTGACCACGTAAGATCCTCAGCCAGATGTACGCCAAGGAACCGGAAGCTGCTCACTCTCTCCACAGCAGCGCCGTTGATGGTGATGGGGGTGTAGATAGATTAGATAAAACTATATTAATCCCTCAAGTGGGTTCCTCCGGGAAATTCGGTTTCCAATAGCACAGCACCAACAGAAGTTACAGAGTGTGAGCAGAAATATACCACATATATAAATACAGAGCCATATATATGCATATACAGGGATAAATAGAATAAATAGGAATAAGAATACAAGGGAATTGCACATTTCAAGTATTGAAGTCTATTGCATTGTTGGATATTAATAATAATGGATTGGATTTATAGAGCGCTTTTCAAGGCACCCAAAGCGCTTTACAATGCCACTATTCATTCACTCTCGCATTCCCTCACTGGTGGAGGCAGCTACGGTTGTAGCCACAGAAGCGAGGCTGCCATATCGCGCCATCAGCCCTTCTGGCCAACACCAGTAGGCGGTAGGTGAAGTGTCTTGCCCAAGGACACAACGACTAGGACAGAGAGTACGGGGATCGAACCGGCGACCTTCTGGTTACAGATGCGCTTCCCAACCCCCTGAGCCACGGTCACCCCATTAACAAAAAGTATTTCACAGTGAAAGGCACTACAGCTTAGTTGTTCCCCCCTCCTTTGTCCTCCTGTTTCCCCTCCCTCTCCCCTCCAGAGAGGAGTTAAACAGTCTGATGGCGTGTGGGACAAAGGAGTTTTTAAGTCTGTTAGTTCTTGTCTTGGGGAGAAGCAACCTGTCACTGAAAAGACTCTTCTGGTTGTTAATGGCCGTGTGCAGAGGATGCCCAGCATTGTCCATAATGTCCAGCAGCTTCTTTAGTGTCCTTTTCTCTGCCACTGTCACCAGAGTGTCCAGCTTCATGCCGACCACAGAGCCAGCCTTCCTGATCAGTTTCTCCAGCCTGCATGAGTCCTTCTTTGCTGTGCTGCTCCCCCAGCACACCACAGCATAGAAAAGTACTCCAGCAACCACCGACTGATAAAACATCCTCAGGAGCTTCCTGCAGATGTTAAAAGACCTCAGCCTCCTGAGGAAGTACAGTCGGCTTTGGGCTTTTTTGTACAGGTGCAAAAAACAGCCCGAGGTACTTGTACTTGTTGACCACCTCCACCTCCTCCCCCTCTGAACTGGCAGTGGCCCTGCTCTGGACCTCCCGAAGTCCACACCTTAGTCTTTGAGGTGTTGAGTTGCAGGTGGTCTGTGTGACTCCATGTGACGAAGTTCCTCACCACACTGCTGTACTCCTCTTTCCGATCATCCCAGATACACCCCATGATGGCCGTGTCATCTGCAAACTTCTGAATGTGGCATAATTCAGAGTTGGTGTGTCATAGTGCCAGGAAGGGGGGGAAGCGAGGGAGGTAGGAGAGTGGGGAGAGGGCTCTGTAGGTAAAGGTGAGTTTGGGGGGGTTGTGTGCTGGTCAAACCTGTTGAAGAAGTTGTTGAGTTCGTTTGCCTTCTCCACAGTCTGTGATGGTTTTCCCACCATTCCAGACCTCCCTCATTTATGGGCAAAGTCTGTGATAACATTTACAGAGCTGAAGCTTGCATAGAAACGCAAGCATAATCAGTGTTTATGTGTGCTGCAGGTTTGTTGCTGGGCAGGATGGGAGAGCGAGGAGTCCCACTGATCAATGTCTGTCAGTGCATCAACGAGTGTGTCATGAAGATCATCAACGCTGCTGTTTGGTGAGATGAAAACTCAGAGTACAGTCATACAGCTAGGGGTCTGTTTACCCCCACAATAACTTCAAATTGACAAACTGATGTGCAGATTCTCAGTTTGAATTTGAGGGGTTGAACAATGCCATGCAGAGCCTATGTTACAATTGCAGCTTTCTACACCTGTGTTTGAATCAAAAGTGCATGGTTGGCTTTGTAAATGAGCCATGAAAGCTTGTAGTGACTGATTCATTTGACTGTACTGGTATTCACATTACTGAAAATGAATCTCACTATCCCAACAAAGGTGAGCTTAATTAAACTAAACCACAAAAACAAATCCCACTGGGTGGAAAATAGTCACAACAACACGCATTGTGTATATTTTCTTTATTATATTCTTAACTAGCTGTGTTTTTGTGGTCATATGTGTCAACTGTCAAGACAAATACCAAATACGAGGAGATTTAAAACTGTAGCAAGGCTTTAAAACCTTAACGCTCAACACAAACAGATGCAGCTCTACAGGTTTTATTCTGTATGCATGTATACACCTAAGTCTGAATCAACCCTCAAAGAATGCTACTGTTGGTGAGAGCACCCGTAACCAGAACCATTCTCACCAACAGTACAGGACTTCTAAGGAATGATCAAAAAATGGGAGAAGAACAGTCACGAGGTTCCTGAGAAGATGATCTTAAATGGGAGAGGCTGTTTTTTTTCTACATTTTTTAAATTGAAAAATATTTTGCGAGTTATTTTAATATAGTAACTCTTTCTTGCAAAACCCGATCAAATTTTCTAAAATAATGCTCAGTGGACTTCAAGAAATCTATGTTCATAATTCTAAACAAACTAATGATATCTGAACTCCACTCAAGAACAAGGTATATATGAAAAATATGTGAAATGAACATGAAAGGAATGAATGTAAAACATTTAAGTTTTGCCTTAAGCTTCAGAGACAAACTTCACGTTTAGCTCTTATAGGATTCATAATGATGTTCTGTTCTTCCAGGTATTTTCCATTTGGGATTATCTTTTTGGTGGCGGGGAAGATCCTGGACATGCAGGATCCGAGCACACTGGGGAAGAAGTTGGGCTGGTACGGTGTTACTGTGCTCACCGGGCTCTTTGTTCATGGACTTGTCCTCCTTCCTCTCTTCTACTTCCTTCTCACCAGGAAGAACCCCTTCAGCTATATCCGTGGCCTCCTGCAGGCCTTGGTCATCGCCCTGGCAACCTCCTCCAGGTCAGCCCTACTTTAACCTGCTTCCTACGCTTCAGTTAGTTAGTCCTGGAAAGGTTCATAGCAAATATGCTAAACGCTAACTGAGGAGTGAAGATACGAAACAGAATATGGGCCTATTAATCTTTTGTTTGAATGCCACCTGTCCACAGCTCTGCCACACTGCCTATCACCATGAAGTGTTTGCTGGAAAACTGTCATGTGGACCGGCAGATCGCTCGTTTTGTTCTCCCAGTGGGTGCCACTATCAACATGGATGGGACAGCTCTCTATGAGGCAGTGGCAGCCATCTTTATTGCTCAGGTTAATGACTACGAGCTGGACTTTGGCCAATTGGTCACCATCAGGTAAAATGAGACAAACAGTTACTTTCACTTTATCTGTACAGAACCAGTCTGTGTGCATGGGAGACACAGATTATACTCTCCTGTAGCCAGTGGAGCCTTTTAAAACTTTATGAAAATACATAATAAACATTGAAGAAGCCTGCTGTCTGCTCATGTTCTTTCAGTTTTGATCTCTAACTCTCCTCATGTCTCCCCGTCTTCCAGTATCACAGCTACAGCCGCCAGTATTGGAGCAGCTGGGATTCCTCAGGCTGGTCTGGTTACCATGGTAATCGTACTCACATCAGTAGGCCTGCCACCAGATGACATCACACTAATCGTAGCCATTGATTGGATCCTGTAAGTACTGATTATGGAAAATCACAGGTTTCAAAGGATGGAATCAGTCCTTGGTGAGGTGGTCTTGTGGCATTTTGTCTTTCCTTCTCTCTGCAGTGACAGGTTTCGTACCATGATCAACGTTCTTGGTGACGCCCTTGCAGCAGGAATCATTGCGCACCTCTGTCGGAAAGACTTTCCCCTGAGCACAGCAGGAAAGGTAAAACCATGATCGATTACAGCTGGTAGTTTCTATTTGCCAGCATGAAAGGATTTGCTTGACAGCACTCTTTGAATTGACCGATGCTATGAACAATGGCAAAGTATCACTCCTCTTGGAAGAATTGGTCAGTCCAGTGAGTGCTGTCCAGCAAAAACTACAAATCATGTTTATCATGTGAGAAGTTTGTAGACCTTGGTCTTGTCAAGTCAAAAGACACTGTCGAACATTCAGCACCTCTTATTAAAGTATTTAAGTGATCATATGTACATATATCAGGCTGGGCCTGTTTCTTCTTGTACTGGCCTAATGTTAGAGATAATCCAAGGCTGAAAGATGGATGCTGTACAAGCATCCCATTCTGGAAAAAGAACAGTTCAAAAAATTAACAGAAAGCCCAAAATGACCATGAAATTTGTTCCTGTGATTAGCGGATGTAAACCTTTGACCACAACTGTATATTAGTATGATCCTGTTTCTAAAAAAGATTAATTTAAAAAGAAATGCTGTGTAATAGGGTAATATAACAGAACGTAGTGATGTGCAAACTGTTTAGAGTTTGTTTTGAATAGAAAATACTTAAAAACTCCCAACAACAAATTCACTCAAATCAGCAAATTCAAAAACATTTGTGTCTCATCGTTGTATTTATGGGACTTTTACCTTTATTAGAGGGTTTGGGACATGTTCCATTTATATGACTGTCTTTATATGACCAACTTTACTGACCACATATCTCTGTATGTACCTGATGACTATAAACCTGAGCCTGTGACCTGTTTCTTCATTCATGTCTATGGACATAATACGATTACAGCAGTAGGTGTGTTCAGATTGGACCAACAACTACAAAGGATTAAAGCTCCTACTGTCATCCTGAGCCTCAGACTAGCTCCTCCCATATCTACTGAACTCAGTGCTCCATGTTGCCAGGAAGAACAGTCTGTTAATAGCACACCAGAAGCTGTTTCTGTCAACTTACCAGCACTGATCAACATTTCTTGAGTTGTTTTGTTGCTTCAAACACCTCTTTGTGAGAAGGCAGATGTTCTTTTCTGTGTTCTGAATGAAGTTGAAGTTAGTTAATCTAGATTAGCAATGAAACTCAAAGCAGGGGCTAACTGGTCGTAGCTAGTTTGCTGATTAAGCATGCTGATCTTGCTGCAGTAAGAGGCTAACATGTTTTTGCACTTCATCTGCAGCCTGCGCCGTCCTATGGGACGCAGACTCCGCACAAAAACTCCAACACGGTCGATGTGCCAATGACGGAGATGCACACACACAAAGACTGCACGTTCGATTTGACGGGTGACTCGGTGAGCCAGATGAATGCACACACAGTCTACTACAACATCTGCCAGGTGTGAATGGAGAGAGTGGAGCAACTCACCTTGCAAAGGTCCAACTGGGTCTGTGAGACCTCATAGTGCCATCTGAACAGGATTGTTAAGAAGAGATTAATTCTATACAGGAACCTCCTTCTTGGTGTCAGCTTGATTAAGCTAACTTGAGGTGGAGGTGGCCAAAACTGGACTGCTTATTTCGGAGCTTCTCTTGCTCATTAAGGACAAGAAATGTGTGAGGTAACACATTTCAGCAGCCTCTATTGTTCTCATTTTCAGCACTCCAGCAACCCCTCAACTCATGTGTTGTCTCAAAAAAGCTCCTGTCTCTTTCAGGCCTGGGCATAAGCCCACATTCATCTGATTAGGCACTTTCTGGAAGCCTGCAGAGGGGCAGCACCCAGTGCTCATGAACAGCACAGAGCAGTCTGAAGCTGGCACTTTTTGTTCACTGGGATTACTTTTACATTTAATAACATCAGAGACTGCAGCAGTGAATGCAGGACAGAAAACAAGAAAAAGCAGATAGGGTCCCTTTAAAAGAAGCCCTCCAGCTACAGGAATTGCAGGCTTTATTGCATCGGCTTATTTTGGTCCACTGTGGCTGAAATAAATGGGTTTGTGTTGCTGTGCTGATCATAGCCACCATGTGGTTAGAATGACTGGGTGTCACATGTCACGAATTAAAGCCACCTAAATGTCAAACTATTGTTTTTATTATTATTGTTTGTAACTGCAGGTAAAATGAGTTTTCCTTTCAGGAGAAGTTCATTTTATTCCGGTTTCATATAAGAAATCCAGTTCCTGATGTTGCCAGTGGAAACATGGAGCTGTTTCCACTGGCAAGACACTGGACTGCGATCTGATTGGCTGATGCTCGGTGCACACACTGGGTGAAGGGTTAAAGTGTAATGAACAAATTCAAGTGCTCTTCCTCTTGTAGAGTCAACCTTCTTCTGATTCCTTTGTATACAGTAGCATGCTGGCATGCGTTCTCACTGACTTCATGCAAAGTCGAGGTGCATTATTTTCTTCTTTTTGTTTTTTGTTTTTTCACTTGAATATTGCAAAGGTAAACAAAGTGCTGTGTGGATTTGTGGAATTTTGTCGATGACAGTTGCAGCTAATGTGAACAGATTTTAATTTAATTCTGGGTCTACTAAACATTCAGAATTAGTTACTTTCAGTGATTTATCAGAAGCCTCTGGAGCCACAAAACCAACTTTCTGTTAAGGCCAGGAGATCTGAAAAGCACACCACAAATAAGTGCTCTCAATTTACTAATTCACTTGTAAGGATTAATGAAAGGAGCTCTGCATAATCTATAGCAAAATCAGCATTATGGGGCTCAAGTTTGTGCATAGCTGATGCTCACACTCCATCCTCAGTGACAAAACATAGTTGACAAGGCTTTTCTGAACCACTAAGATGTACTGTATGTGCTATATGTCTTCTATGTAATACAACAACTCATGTCATCTGAGTTGGCGTGATGAAGATACCAATACTGGCTACGTGCTGAGTGACGTCATGCTTATGTAGCTCAAGATGCAACCAACAGTTGCAAGGGAAAAATTTGGATGTCAGCTACAAATTGAAAGGTTGGTAGTTGGATCTCCATCTGCTCCAGTCAATATGTCAAATATCCTTGGGCAAGTTGCTCTCTGATGCATCCATCGGAGTATGAATGTGTGACAGATAGAAAGCATTTACATAGAAAAAGTGCTTGTGTGAATCGGTGTGAATGGATAAAATGGGTCACGAAGAGGGTGCTGTACCAAAAGCCTCCTTGTGATGGCTTTGGTTGCTAGCAGATTACCCATAGTTTGTTACCCATAGTTTGTTACCCATAGTTTGCATGTAAGACATGAGATTATATGCAAACACTCAAAAGCTACTCGCCAGATGGTAGTCAAACTGTAAAAACTGCAACACAAGGCAGATATGGAGAATAACTGCCTTTAACGTAAAAGTTACGTCTCAGCACAACAATCAACACGTTTCAAAACACCCAACTCTATAAAATACATATGTCTATATTAAATTAAAAGCACAACAATAAGTAACTGGTATGTAGAAATTGGTATTCTGAGAGCACAACGTTGTCAGTTGCATGTTGTGTTTGTTGTTGTGTTTATCTTCACAATAATATTTCCAGGTCCGAATGTCAGAAATTCATCAATCTAAACAATATGGATCCCTGGAAATTCTGACACAATAATAGTGTTATTAATGTTTTCTAATTATGTACTTTTCTAACCTTTCCAGTACTTCTTAGCTGTGTATGTTACCTTGAGTTTGGGAGTCTGTACTGAAAATAAAAATAGAATGAAATATTGACTATTTATCTTCAGGGCTAAAAGTGAGATGGAGAAATTAAAGGAAAGATTAAAGATTTGTATGCTGCATGAGTTGATGTTCAGTGGTTGAGATACAGCTCTTTAAACTGCTTGAAGTGCCCCTGAATGTCTCTGTTTTAAAGTAGCTTTTTGTTTGTTTGTTTGTTTGTTTGTTTGTTTGTTTGTTTGTTTGTTTGTTTGTTTGTTTGTTTGTTTGTTTGTTTGTTTGAGTTAAATGTGAAAATGTGGACCTGCCTTAATCTACAGTTGTGGTAAGAAGTTACATACAATACATCATAGGGATAAATCCAGCACCAGTAACTTAAGGAACTAAGTTAGTACATGTATATACAGTATTGATTCTATATATAAACATCGAGGCCAGGGGTGGGCATTCTCAGTCCACGAGGGCCGGTGTCCTGCAGGTTTTAGATCTCACCTTGGGTCAACACACCTGAATCACATGATTAGTTCGTTACCAGGCCTCTGGAGAACTTCAGGACATGTTGAGGAGCTAATTTAGCCATTTAAATCAGCTGTGTTGGTTCGAGGACACATCTAAAACCTGCAGGACACCGGCCCTCGTGGACTGAGATTGCCCACCCCTGATCTAGACCCAATTATGATTTTTTTTAAGTCATTAAAGGTATAATGTTCAATTATTCCACTCTGGGAAAAGAACAGCACTAAAAACCATTAAAAGCTCAGTGTTACCATGGCAATAATGCCCATGGTGAGTGAATGTAAACTTCAGACCACAACTGTAAATACTGTTAACCTCATTGTTCTTCTGCCAACACACACCATCAGCCCAACAAACGCTAGCATTTTCAACTTTTACTGAAGTTTTACTGAAATTTTGTCTTCATCAAAATGCATCTTGTTGTATGACACTTGTGTTTTTTTACATGGTGTGTTATTTGTCATTTATGTTTGTTTGTTTTTAAAATAAATACATGTTAATATATACATAAATTCTTTTTCATGAGGATATTTCTGTACATATGTCAAAGTGAGTCAAAAATATCCTGCAATGAATGGAAAGCCAGAACTTCCAGACTTGCAGAACTTGACCTCCATCCATCTTTTTTGACTTATTCAGGATCAGGTTACAGGGACAGCGTCCTAGCAGAGCGAGTGCAGCCTCAGAGTGCATGGGGCCGTTATAGCTATGGCGCTGAAAGTCCAGTGATGTCATTTGTATGTAACACAAACAACACAGCAAATGAAAACATTGAGAAGGTGCTATACCTGCTGCTAAACGTGGTAAACGTGTGCACTGACATGTTGCTTTGTGTGAAGCCATTTCTCTCCTGTGCTTTCAAAAAGGGCAGTTTTGATTTTTGTGAAGGAGCTGCTCCTTCGTGCCACTGACTGACCTATCGGCAGTATGCAGTCTGTTGACGTCACATTTTCAGTGGCGTGCTTCACTTGGAACCCAGAGCAGTAGGTACTAAAAAGGTACCTGGTACCAGGTGCTACCAAATAATGGAAAGCCCTAAAAAAAGAATTGAGTCACGCCGGGCCCAGTAGGTACTAGTGGAAAAGGGCTATAGAAAGGCCAGCCACCCTTTGAAGAAAACTCATCTCCACCTTTTAGTATCTACAATGTCCTTCTTCCAGTCACTACCCACAACTTGTGACCGTAGGTGAGCGTAGGGACACAATTACCTTTTATTTTGTTCATAAAAATTATAAACTTGGTGACGAAGGGCAGCCATGGCAGAGTCCTATCCTAACCCTAACCCAATACTTATTGTCCAACTTATTGTTGACAATGCGGCCCAAGCTCTTGCAATGGTTGTACTCCGACTAAATGGCTTGTGGGAACAAGTCAGACAACCCACACAGCCAAAGCACCTCACAAAGGAGGGATGCAACTGATCACCTTCTCTTCACCAAGTTCACAAAACCCATGAGAACCCAGATGCACCTTCAAATATCTTTGAAAGGAGAGAGACCTGATCCAGCATTCTGTAACCAGGATAAAAACCACAATGTTTCTCCTGAATCTGAGGTTAGACTAATGATGAAGTCAGCAGGACCCCACTCACACTATACAGGTCGTGTCCAAATTCATGGGCTGCATCCTCCTGAGGCCGCGTTTGTAGACCGATTACGTCACAGCGACGCGCCGAAGGCTGTCCAAATTTGTAGACTCCTCCGAATGCAGCTGACAAATGCGTGCTCCTTTTCCCCGAATTTGAAGGATGGGTCGGGTGTGTCCTTCGTGGCCCATCATATCCCAGAATTCATAGCGCGGCCCAGCCAAACTCCAGTTTCCAGCAATGGCGGCCGCTACTAAGTTTTAAAATGACTCTTATTCATCTTTCTGGGTCACAAAATAAACTTTTAACATATTTTCAGGTGAGAAAGTAGCTGTGTAAACATCAAATATCTGCTCGGTTTATCAAGACACCACATATTTGCAAAAGTGCTTCGACGTTTTCGGAGACGTCTGTTACCCACCAGCTCGATAGCGATAGCCGCCGAGAATGGCACAACTCCCGGCACATCATTTTCAGATCGCTGCTGACTTTGGCTACTCGGTTTAAACGTAATATATAATTCACTTCGACAACCTAAAAATGTTATTGTTGGGCTTTTTTCAGTGTTTTATTTGTTCGTGAGTAAATCAGTTTGGCTGAGATTAAAGTGATTAGATTAGATAAAATAAAACTTTATTAATCCCCCGGGTGGTTTTCGCACAACTG
Organism: Astatotilapia calliptera; assembly: GCF_964374335.1. Taxonomy (NCBI): domain Eukaryota; kingdom Metazoa; phylum Chordata; class Actinopteri; order Cichliformes; family Cichlidae; genus Astatotilapia; species Astatotilapia calliptera. The sequence goes on along the minus strand of NC_137436.1, from coordinate 40,440,159 downwards.
AATAAAGTCAAACAGAAAACTGATTAAACAGAAGTGTGAGACGGTCGAGCGTTTACTCCAGTGTCCTGTTATATTTTAGATAGCAAGCAGAAGACAGCCGAGTTGATTAAACTCCACCGAGACAGCGGTGACGCTAATCTGAAGGCTAGACCGTCCAATTTCACGGCCGTTTACTTCCGGCCTACCCGACCTTCTGAGGCCCACGTAGACCACAAAGGCCGGGTCCTCAGGAGGATGCAGCCCATGAATTTGGACACGACTATACTGTGTGAGTAGAGGACTGCTTTCTCTTACTAAGTTGCCCGACAGTGTGCCAGAATCACTTTGTGGCAGATTGAAAAATGCAGCAATAGAAAACTTGCCAAATATTTATCTGCTAATGTCAAACAGCTTACTCAAACACAACAGCTGATTTACAGTAAATGCTGATTGAAGAATGGGATGCCATCTTTATGACCATGCTGGTGAGCAGCATGAGGAGGTGCCAGGCTGCTGTGCCTGTGTGTTCTTCCACACGCTACTGAGGCCACAGTTTATCAAATAAATGAATTGTTAAATTGCTTGTTTCTGCAGATTTCAATCATCTAATTCAATAAACCACAAAAGTCACAATCAACTCCACAGCAGAATAATCTGTTTGGCAATGGAAGTTTTTCATGGGTGCAGCCCACTCAACTCTGCTGCTCAACCCACCAGTGGATTTTTCTTACAAATGTAGCATATTTTAAGGGGAAATAAACAGGATCCAACGATCTAAGCATTGTTACAACAAATAAACAATTCACCAAATGCAATTTTCCCTTTGTTTTTGTGCTGAACTTAAGATGAATACACTGTGGTCATAAAGACATGCCATGAGTGACAACAAAACCAAGGTAGGCTGTGGCATTTAAACAATACTGCATTGCTTTGCTGCCATATGATTGCAGTATATATAACAGTATACCTAATAAAGTGGCCAGCCGGTGTACAATGAATTATGGCTTTTAGTAGAACACTGATAGTAATTGCAGTTTTTTAGTGTGCAGGTTGGACAGTAAAGGGACGTCATTGCTGCAGCTCGATACTGCAGTTATTTTTACCTGCACAAAGCACTGCAGCCATTAATCCAGTAAAGCAAGTGTGAGAGCCACGGGACTGAATCCGTCCAACGACATGCAACTGCAGGTGCCTTAGCTAATAATCCACCACAGATTAAAGGTACTATGAAGACTTAATTAGTTTGGGAAGAACAACAGGGATTAGGCAGGTTTACCAGGGGGGTCTCTTAGCTTTGTAAGTTTTACTTAGCATGCAAATCTTTCAGAGCAGATGGGCACGTTGTAAAATGACCTGATGTTCAGAGGTTTTAGCTTAGCAATAATTAAATGAAATTAAAAGATGCCAAGCCTTGTTGCAACTCTGTAACTCAGGATGAGACTTCTAGCAAGATAACGAGATTGGTCACTGGTGTGATTGCTGTCCAAGTTTTGAATTTACAATGCAGCCTGCAGGGGGCACTAGAGGAACAGAGACTGAAATGCACGAAGGACTGAATCCAGTCCAATCAGATCATTGTTTGGTTGGAAACACCAGTGTGGAATAGAGTCAGTGCAGGTTTTACAAAGTATGAAACAGGAATGAACATTTATAAAAGAGTATGTTCTAATAACAGAATCAGCTTCTTACAAAATCGTAATCATTTTTTAAAGACTTTAAAAGCACCTCAGATGGTCATTATACCCCAGCAGTTATATAACATGTTTAATCTGTACAACTGTGGAGGGCCAGGAGTGACAAAATGAATTAATTAAATACGCAATTTAATAATTAATTAAATGTTTCATTCATTCATTAAAATTAGAATTGATTAATTGAATAAATATTTCAATAATTAATTACATGCCCATTCATTTGATTTAAAACATTTAAAAAACACTTTTTAAAATTTATTTCAAATTGTATTTAACTATTGACACATTTAATTAATTATTTATTTATTACATTTTTAATTAATCATTGACACAGTTAATTAATTATTAAATTATGTATTTTTTTTTCAATTCATTTTGCCACTTCTGACCCTCCATATACAACAAAGGTACAAATAATGAGAGTTTTGCATGTAACCCTGTGAATAATGCACACATTTTACTTTTATTTACTTTTATTCTTATTGCTTGTACCAGTTAAAATCATTTTACATGTGGTAACTTTTTTAATGAAAGAAAATATAAAAATATTGAAAGTAGATAAATAATCAAAGTACGAGGCTCTGATGTGAGAATGTATTCACACCAGGTTTATTATGCTTATTCAGGATTTTAAAAATACACATTTTTCACTAAAAAAAAAAAAAAGAAGAGGGGATAGTGTCCTGCTTTTTCACACAGCTTCCTTCTCTGTTTTCTTGTTTCACTGTTTTTGTCTTTGTTGCCATGACTACCTGTTTCCAGGAGTGTATTTTGTGTCCAATTCAGTTCACGTCAGTTCAGCTTCATTTTATTCACAACAACAGTCACCTCGAGGTGCTTAATAATAATAATAATAATAATAATAATAATAATAATAATAATAATAATAATAATAATAATAATAATAATAATAATGGATTGGATTTATACAGCGCTTTTCAAGGCACCCAAAGCGCTTTACAATACCACTATTCATTCACTCTCACATTCACACACTGGTGGAGGCAGCTACAGTGCTTAATACTTAAAGGCAAGGATGCTTCAATCTTAGAGATAAACTGCAACAATCACACTCTCCCATCTGAGGGAAAAACGCAGAACCATCTGGAAACACCAATATACTGATACACAGCAGCGTTTGAGTACTAACCACAGCAGTATTGGAATTTCTACTCATAAATGTAATATATTGCACATAATTCATTCCGGTTTGGTAAAGTACTTCAGTAGCTTACTCTCTCTGCAACATGGCCTGATATGTATTGTTGTATAATTTCACAATATACACCTCTGGCCCTGCTGAGAGACCCAACCCTTATCCTAATGTAGACACAAACAAGAGCTCTCTGTTAATATTTAAGTTGAAACTCAAAGCAAACAGCAAAGTTCAGTTTACACTGTAAGTACTTTCCATCTAACCAATTAATAAACGACTTGCTTTACCTCCTGAGCTGCAGCCACCCCAATAGCATGTAAGCACGCCATCTCTGCAGGTATTTAGAAATAGTTGATGTCATTCAGCAGCAGCCTTTTCATACAATAATAATTTATGGTAATATGGTAAAACTTAGGTAAGGCAGTGGGATGGCAAGCTGCACAGGCCTGGTGTTTAAATCCAGTGGTTGGCTGGGGCCTTTCTGTTTGGAGTTTGTCTGCATGAGTTCCAGATACATGCATGGGGTTAGGTTAACTGGTTGTCCTAAACTGGCCATAGATGTGAATGTTTGTCTCTCTGGGTTAGTCCAGCAATAGATTGGCAACCTGACGGGAGAGGTTGGTCTGTTTGAACAGCTAATAGCAGACGTGCAGACAAACACAGCTTTTAGAGTTTTTGTTAATTTAGCTCTTTTTTTTAAAATCTATTTCTATCACAATATGTATTTTATTTATCACATTATAGGATATAAAGGGTTCAGAACAGTTTCATAATAAAACAGTACAAACACAATCACAGACACATGCTCTGCAGTCTCTTTACACCAAAGCTTCCCCAGGCCGGATCTATTGGCAAATTAAACCAAATAAACACAGATCAAAATAAAGACTTTAGTTAGTTTTGTAAGCACATAATATTCTTTCAATGTTCATTCATTTCTTGTTTATAGATCCCAAACAGCCAACACATTCTTTTCCCATGTCAAATGCAGGTCATTCTCATTGCTGGGCTGTAGCATGATGAATATTTATTAAAGCAGCAGGTGTGCTTCAGTTATGCACAAGGTGTCCTTTGGCGTTTGTCATTCCTCAGTGTAAAGGGTCACATTGCATCCAGAGTCACAAGCCCAAACCGAGTAGCTTTTAGTGCAGGCGGCTGAAAACAAAACAGCAAGTGGGATGAAAGGCTGCAGAAGGTCCCACAAACAGGACGCAAACTTCAGTCTCCTGGCTGATAAACATGCAACGCAGGCATCAGGAGGTCGGGGAGATTAGTCAGCCAGGAGAGTGGGGCTGAGCGACAAATGTACTTGGATAGCTTTAGAAATACATTAGGCTTTCACAGCATTAACTATGCTTACTTTAAGCTTTACAAGCCTTCACACTGGACAGAACGAGGCTGACTGACTTATTTCACTGACCAAAGAACAGCTTGCACATGATATGATAATGAAACATTTTCACATTATAAAAAACATATCTGTTCATGTCATGTTTTGACTAACTCAGATCTTTTTGGTGAATTATAAATTCTGTTTAGTAGAAAGGCAGCAAGAGAAACACTGAGCGCTACATAAAAATGACAAAACTGAGTTTCAGGGCTTTACACGAGGTAGTATTTCAACTGCCTCCTGGAGCCCAGCATCGATGCGTTCACCCACTGTACAAACCTCAAATCCACAGCTCAAACCTATAAATTCACAGTGTAAACACAGCATCCCCCACTTTCTCAACAAAGGGTTTTATTAATCATCAAACTCTGCAAAAGGAGGAAACCAGAGGCTCTCCTTCCTCTGCGATTTGCTTTGAGCTGCTTTTCTTTCCTGTCGCTGTAGGACGTTTTTTATCCAGCAGATCTGAACAGCAGCCAAAGCTATCATGCAGACCTGCTCAAGGAAACACACCAAAGATCAGAAACTGCTGTCAGTGACTTCAGAGGGTTTTTTGCAGCCAAACGTTCACTAGTGTTACCTCGAGCAGCAGCAGGCCGGCGGTCAGACCAGCCACCAGAAGCAGATTGTGTTTGGCCCACCAGACAATTTTATCCAGGCAGCCGATGGTGAATATGTCTTGACGGGCCAGTTTCTCCTCCAGCTGCTGCATCCCATAACCACACATGGTGTTCAGTACAGTCTGCAAAAGAAAGAAGCTGCTTAAGGTAACACAAAAAGGGCTTTGATGCACTGAACACCAGCATGGACAAGAAGTTAATTTGTGCATGGATTCAACGTTCACCTGTATCAATAGTTTCAGCTCATCTTGTTTCATCCTGCCCATCAAACAGGGTGTGAGCTGAACTGGAAACAGCCATCGCTGCCTCCCAGTCTCCGAGTAGACACACTTACGGTATAATTTTACAATTTTGTCCTCGAGTAATCGTATTCACAAGATTTTCAGAAAACTTGACCTCTGACCGTCAAATTTTCTGAAAAGCTCATTTAAATTTGATACCATAGGTGTGTCTCGTGTGATCTTCTTTGACTTTTTTAAGAATGCCTCCAGTGCTAGCTCTCCACAAGGACGCTACCTAAAAGGTGTACCTTAAAGGATCTGCAGCTACTGAAAAGAGTAAGCATAAAGGGAGGAACGACTTTAGGTGGCAAATAATTTCAAATCCCACAAACACAGTGGCTGTCGTTCTCATGGCCAGTGTTGAGTCACGTCGAGTGTAGCAGAGATTCATTTGCATTTAAGCTGATGATGCTTAGATTAATTCGCTGAATTCCACCGTTATACCAACTGTATATGATTTAGTGCAGCGGTCCCCAACCCCCGGGCCACGGACCGGGCCCGGGGGTCGAGGCTCGGGTGTGAAATTTATGGTTTTCAGGGTTTTTATCGTTAACTCGGTTTCCCTGGGTCTTTCTCGTGTTGCAGTTGTGTCTTATTTTGAAAGAAATATTTACGCGTTACCATAGCGACCAGAGTGCATTAAGGGGCAGAGAGGAGGATGTTACTCTCAGTGTTGTTGGTGCATTTCAGGAGGACGCTGCTAATAAAGTTACACAGTGAATTAATATTTATTCTTATATTTACAAAACACCACAGTTTTTGTCTCGGTCGCATCATTTTATTTTGTTGTATTTATCCGCGACACCTTAAAGGCCGGTCCGTGAAAATATTTTCTGACGTTAAACCGTTTACGCTGATTTAGTGTAAAGACAAAATACAGCATACTGTTAGTGAAGGAAAGGGAAATCAGCTCATGAAACATCTGCTTACATCCTGTTAAATTCAATTATAAATCCACAAAGACCAGCAGGTCAGCTGATCACAGCCTGAACACAAAGAAAATCTGAGTTCACATTAGAAATGATTGTTAGCTGTGACTCTTTTCCCCACGTGGAGCCACTACAGCCGCTCCCAGCTGTTTAGATGAAGAGGAAAACTTACCATTTACAACGACGCCATTATTGAGGCAACTGAAGAAGTCACTCTTGTGTCCTACATAACCGAATTTAGATTTGAACATTTGTATTATCATGTATAATATTATTTTATTATTATTATATTAATACAGCGCAGGGTTCAGTTGCTTTTGCATAAACATCCATGCTAGAACTGTCCTTAGGAGCTACTTTTTACTTTCTTGCTTTGAGAACATTTCAGAGCTTTTTCACCTTTACTTGAGTAAAGAAGGAGATTCAGCACTTCAGCTTTTACTAGAGTGTTTTTTAAACACAAGTATCTGTATTTCTACTTAAGTAAAGAATGGAACAGCCTTGGTACACCTGAGGCATCCCAAACACATCCAGGACTGGCTCACTGACTGGTTCTGACCTGGTTCTGCAAGCGAATGCAGCAGGAGAAGGGAACTCCACAGGCCTCCAGACTCGGGTTGGTGTCCGAACACTCAAAGTAGGCGTTACGGGACCAGTTTTTATAGCTTTCAACTCCACAGCACTGGAACTGCAATCACAGTGAAGCAGAAGCACAGTCATCACAACAGTAAAAAAGAAAGAACAAAAAAGATTACTGACTCTTAAAACTCGTCTCCACCTTCTTCTGGATGAAGTCAATGGCGTTCTCCAGGTCTTGGTCCTCCCTGTATCGTTCAATTGCCTTCATCATCAGCCTCTCAGTTCTCTCCATCACCTGAAAAACAAGAGAACTGTCACGTTGGTTTGTTTACTGCTTCGGTTTAGTACGATTTCTCGACGTCTTGTTACCGTATCAGTGAAAAAGTATCCCACGAATGCAGCTGCGATCTGCAAGAGTAAAATGGCCACCAGGAGTCCCACAAACTGCAGGACAAATAGGAGCTGATTAGAACAGACGGCCAGAGTCAGAACAAGATAAAAACCAGCACACTGACATACCATCTTCAGCAAGCAGATGGTGTTACGCAGCGCCCCGAAACATCCGAGGAACGTGATGAGGAACATCACAGAGCCGACGACGATCAACAGTAGAGCGGGATCAACCGTCAGGGTGTCAACCACATCTATACACACACATACACACATACACACACAGTATATGTTTGCACTTCTATGTTTGTGGATATAATGGATTTCCAGGACCCTTATCCTGACTTAAAGATGATCATAACACGGACCCGAAACCCAAGTCCTTGAAAAATCTCTTTTAAGGTCTTTCCAAAAGTGAAGACATGGCTAAATGTCCTCGCTTACCTATTGTTAGCAGAACTTACCCCGACTTAAACCTGATTCCAAAATGGACCCTGGAACCCAAAAGGTCATTTTGGGAATCCTGGAAAAGTCCTTCACAAAGTCTGCCTCAGTGCTTTGACCGGGTCTAAATCCCAGTTGTTTTCCAGAGGTTCGTGAACGAGCCAACATTCACCTCAACATCAGTGATAACACAAGAGCGAGTAAACGTTGAAACATGTCTGAATAACTTTGTGGCTCATCCTCAGGAATGTGATCAACAAGCCTTGTTTTGATTACCCGACATACATACAGTCGTTATTCCAGGACCACCGACTTGGAGACTTTCACAATCCATAAAACAAATCTTTGCTTAATTAGTTTGAATCTTCACAAAGTGACTGTGTGGACAGATTTTATAACCCTGGCATCAGTAATTAATATTTTACATATCAAGAGACTGGTAGGGTCTGTACTCGTTACACTCTCACACTGTTTCCATGACAACTTGATCAACTTCCTCCCACAGTCCAAAACATGGAAGGTGATTCGAAATTGGCCACATGTATGAATCTGAGTGTGAATGGTTGTCAGACTCTGTGTTGTACCTGCAGTAGACTGGCAACCTGTCCAGGTCGTAGCCTGGTTCCACCCACCCTATGACTCATCTAGAGATAGCTACCAGATATCTATATGTGAGAATTAAACAAAACAAAGCTGAGACAAACCTTCATACAATCTTGACTGTGCACAATAAAGATAACATTCAGACAAAATGCAGAGAAATGAGGCTTAAATTCCTTTCATTTTTTAATAATGCCAGGAAAAAATCAATAATTCAAAGTGGACTAAACTAACCCACCTTTCTCTCTGGCGATCTTAGCATAGATCCCCACTGCTGTAAGTATGGCACTCACAACCTGCAAAGTGGCAGAGAAACGCAGATTTCATTAAAACAGAGGAACAGCTGTAACTAGCTCTACTGTCACTGGAATTAACATCATTTTCATTTCTGTGACTGTGGCTTAGCCTGGATGAGACGAAGCCCACTTGGACATGACGACATGAACACCTAGATTTGCATCCTGATTGGGTCTTATCAGTCCCACAGATTAGACCAGAGCAGTTCAACTGACATATTGTTTTCACATTGTTGTGGCTTCTGCTGGCGATGGATGTCACACTCGCAGTGCCTCCCGAGTATGCCACCATGTTTACTTTGAAACAGGCCCCAGTCCAAAGTTTCCCCTGCTTTACGTTCCATCTCACTATCGGTCCAAGAAGACACATTTCTGCTCTTACTTTCTGCTATTGTTCTTCCTCTGCAGTATTTTCTATTGCTTCCTGTTTACCAGCACATACATGCCGTTTTGTGTATGGTGAGAATGTAAGTATAAATGGAGATTATCTCTGAAACTGTTCTAAAAATACTTGACAGAACAGAGATGGTTTTATTGGAAAACATCGTCTTAAATATAAAGTGTATCAGTGTGGTTGTTATCCTGGCCCTTCACACAGCCCCTCACTTCATCCTCTCTGTGAAACAACCCGTTTTGGCCTCCTCTTTCTTTAAATGCCTCCCTAAGAGCCCACTTTCATTTTGATTGGCCAGCTTCTGGAAGCCTGCCCGGGAGCAAGCTACAGCTTCTAGGGCTGAAAAACGAAGCCATTGTGGAAGCATCAAAACCTGCAGTTCCTCTAAAGGCCACTTGGATAACTGTGAAAAAAAAAATTTAATCTTATAATAAAGTTTGCACTGTTAAGATGTGGCTTCTTTAGCTGACAGCTAAATACTAACAGTGTTTAGAAGTTCTACTATTTGTATGTCATTTAGCACTGAGTAGCAGATATCTGCTAGCATGCTGGCAATGTCCATCTCTACGCCTGACATATGAAAAATAACTGGTTATTTTTACAGAGTACCTCCTTTGTTACTTTCTGTACACGCCATCTTTCTGGCCTTCATGGGAAAGAAGCCCTCCCCTGCTAGAGATTATTGATGATTGAAATCCGCATCATTTAAAGGCACAGCATAGATTTGTATTGCTATGCAGATGATACCCAGTTTCTATTCATGAAGCCAGATGACAAACACCAGCTAGTTAAACTACAGTAATTTCCCTGCTGGGTGAACCTCCAACTCTGAGGTCATGGTCCTCACCCAGAAAAGGGTGAAGAAATCACGGATACAAGCAGCGGAAATGAGCGTCCTCTAAAGGGTGGCTGGCCTTTCCATTACAGGAAGGATGAGGAGCTTAGCCATCTGGGAGCTGCCACTCTGGCCCTAAAACTCTTAGAATCCAGATACTTACTTTAGGTGGCATTGATTTGGCTTCCAGTAATGTTGTATTTGTTAAATATTTGCACATTAAACAGTGTAGGACTGCTTTCTTGCATTTCCAAAATATCTTTAAAGATGGAAACATCCTGTCTCAGAGTGGCGCTGAAAAAGTACACTCAAAAAAATGAATGAGGTGGATTGTTCAGTGTATATTAATTATTTATTTTCATTTTACTTAAAATATATGTTTTTGTTAAGTTAACATATGTTTTTCTAATCAAGTCTACGTAATTGTGTCTATTATTCAACGTACATAATACTAATGTGTTACTTGATCGCATAACATTTAAGTTAAGTCAATTAGGATCGATATACCTTGTATATCCACAAGGTGGCAGTAATGCAAAAACAGTTGTAATGAAACCGCGCAGAACAAGAAGGTTTCACGGCTTGTGCCTGCTCATGCGCAAGACTTCAAATTTAACTGAAAAAGGCTGTTTTGGCGCCAAGCTGCTGTTTCTTTGAGAGGTAAGACCACTTTTTTCTTTGACTATGTTGTGTAGTATCTATATGTCCAGCATGGTTATATTTTGCGTTTGTCTTACAAGACATGTTATATCGTTTGCGTGTGCTTGTTTTACATTAGTTTTACTGGGTCCTGGACATGCTTATTTTGTGGACTGTGTAAGAAACATTTTTATTGTTTTTTGTTTTATTAAGGGATTAGCTACAGGGGTTCATGGGGTTATTCTTTCAAGGGGTTATTTTTCCATTTGCTTTCTTGGGATTCCTTTTCTGTAATCCGAGAGTCGGAAATATCGAATAGGATAGCAAGGATAGCATAAAGTGACATTTAAAATCCAAAAAGTCAAGGGCGAAAGCCACTGTGACACCATTGTTCTGCTCTATCAGTAATCTGTATTATGTAAAAATGGTCTGTAAATACAGCATGTTTCCTAGCGGAGTTATACATATCAATGTAGTTATAAATTACAGTTTGTGAAAGTACACACTTAATTTTTTTAATAAAATTATTCAAGACATATGAGTGGACAGACAATGGAGGTCGACAGACCTGGTGATAATTGCTTCTATAGAAAGTTAGCACATGGCAGTGTCAATCTCTTGCTTTTCTTCTGAGTAGTATTTTATTTAGTTGTAATTCAAACAATAATTTGCTTCTTGAAATTAAGGAATTAATTATTTTTTTTCTTTATAAATCTCAGATCCTGCCTTTACCTGCTCCCTCCTATACTGATGTGGTGTATGTGGTATTGCTGAGCTTGTATGTGGTATGTGAACTGTTATACTTTTAAAAACAAAACTGTTTTATAAGTTAAGTTTTCTTTTGTGACCCATCCCATGCCCCTGTTATTTCTTCTCCACATCTGAACCATGGTAAAGGTTGCAGTTCAAGGGCCTGAGGCATGAAATTCTTTTCAGATCAGCTGTGATCAATATTTTTTGGAACTTGATAAATAACAATAAAAGCTGTAATGGCTCCATTAGCATTTTGTGTAAATGTTTGTGTTAAAATTATAGCTTTAATGAGGTCTTTCTACATTAGTTTTAGTTTGTATATGTGTACATATAGTATGTATATTTACAGTACAGTATGTTGTGTTTGTTGACATATTTTCAGGTGGAAGCAGAATATGTGAGGATTACTACTGCTGCACATGTTCCAAGGCTTTTTACACAACTTGACCAATACACTGACCAGCTCATAAAAGTCTTCAAGAAAAAAGGAGGCGTTGCAGGGAAGAAAATTAGACAAACTTTGGCCCCAGCCACACAGGTGCGTTATTCTGTTGGTAGCAAAATATTATGGCTAATAAGATCATTTTCAAATTTAAACAGCTAGTGTATGGTAGCTGCACAGTGCACTTACATTTATATTAAGCAAGACAAAGTTTGGTACTCAAAACGTTGGAAAATTTAAATTACCTAAACATATGTAAAATCTGATCCCTTGATTTAGGTTAAACCAGAAGTGAATGTTTTTATGTTATGTTTTGAATGCAAAAAAGATGATGTATTAGTTTGTCTTTACCTCCATTATGGACATATATAATGTGGTGGAAACCCTGCCCAACAGGTTAACTATTCATGTCCATGTGATGATTAGTTGGTCTTGTGTACATGTCTATCTGTGCAGTGGATATGTCATTCATTTTTCGTATAATGTGAGTTTCTGTCATCCTAAAGTATATCTGTTTTCTCTTCCTGTATCTCTGCCACTCTCTACAGAAGGAAAGTATTGAAAAGGGGAGGGAGTGTGTCCTCAGGGCACTACCTTTTTACCTGAATGAAGACCCAAGCATCCTCTTCAAAGAATAATTGGTTGGTAATTTTAGTTTAGTTTTTTATCTGTATTAAACCAAATTTTGAATAACTAATGTTGTTGCATGTTGTAATGTTGTTGTTGTTGTTGTAATTTGCATGGAACCTGTTTAAATGTTTTGGGAAATCTTCTTGTATACCCAAACTATTTATATTTATCGTTGAATCTGTAGTCTGAAATGGTGGCGCACTGGGGTGCATGTTCCTAATATTGTGTTTACGTCATTAAAGGGTAGCTTTGGCCCTTTTTCTTTCTTTTTTTAAAACTGGATGCCATTTTTCTATGTTTTTGTGTCTAAGCTACAGCTGTTCAGAGGGAGCTGGAACAAATTACCCTTGCTATCTTTACCATCGAAAGAGCTGATGCCAGCACTCCTCCAGCCGATGTGGGTATAACCATCTAGTGTGTCCTGCATGACCTGGAAGACCTGGCCTCTGCATGTGCACTCTTAATGGGTGGGATATATGCACTGAATCTCAGTTAACCTCAAGACTGAAAGCTAAGAGACAATCAAAAGTATTGAGATTTAAAGGATTTAATTGAGAGATGATACTGCACCAGAAATGTTGAAGGGTGGTGTGTATATTAGCGTTCAAGGCATATTGTTATGAGGTGGAAATATGTTCATATTCAGTTTGTGTTACATTGTGTGCATTGTAAAGGTAATTGCAATACATACTAAAATTAAGGGTAAGTTAGGAGGTTGATCTGATATCCTCGTGTTGGTGTTGTTCCCAGATCATCATACTAAATGTTGTTCCAGGATCAACATTGCAAGTGACCAATCAGAATGTTGTGACGTCATACTTTTGCGACTTCGGGAAAAACCGGCGTAAAACAAAAAACTGTACTTAAGCTGCGAGAAACCGCCTCTGTCCGCCGATCAACTGACCCTAACCCTAACCGTAACCCTTTAATAAACAGTAAGCAGAATTGATATTGTCCTTGCAACATTGGAATTTCATAAATGCACGAATGGCTTGGAATAGAATAACGTCACAACAATGTGATTGGTCACTTGCAATGTTGAACCTGGAACAACATTTTCATGATGGTCTGGGAACAACACCAACACGAGGATATCAGATCATCCAAGTTGGGAATGCAGGATGAATGTATATTTTGTGGACTTATAAAGACGAACAATTGTTTCCATGTTAAAATGTTTACATCTGAAGTTTTTTGCCCAAACACTGGTAAAATAAATGTTGACAGTGGCGAGTGTTAAATGGTTACTGCTGTGCTGTTGCAAAAAAACTGAACGCTGACAAGCTGTTTTATTGTTAGACCATAATGTTGGCATGTTTTGTTAAAGTTTTATTTGGGATGGTGATGTAATTTTCTTTGATTGCTAATATCAGTGGACTATTTATTATTATTATTATTATTATTATTGTTGTTGTTACATTTTTTTTTTTTTTTTTAAATTGTGGCTGTTGAGGTGGACACTTCACTTTGCATTGTTAAAGGCAAGCACTTCATTGGCATTGTGTTACTGGACTGACCCTAAGCAATCATTGCAAATAGCAACTTTGCTATCCATTTTAGACACTAAAAGAAAAAAACACTCACAGACCTTACTAGCATCACATGTGCATAACTCAAGTGTCATCTTATCAATGTGTTATGTGATCTTCAATGCGTTTTTTTTTTTTTCTTCTATTTCTGGTAGATACAGACATTTAATTTAAAGTCTTGATGTTGCATCTGTCTACATACTGTTAATTACTAACCCTAATGAGCTGTTGTGTTTTATTTTGGACTGGGTTTACACAAATGCTCACTGAATGTGTTGGCAATAAAATAAATTTAAAAAAATAAGTTGGATGTACTTAATTCATTTGTGTGGAACCTGTTGACAAAATAGATTTATGTAAAACTAATTAATAAAGCACAAGGTGGCTGAAAATATAATATTTGAATTAATCTAACTTAAATTTAACATTTTACTGCCACAAATAAGAAATGTGTTGAAGTAACTAATCTAAACTATCTAACCTGAAAATATATCATCTATGTTCATACAACATAACTTGATTTAGTTAGTCTTAAATATGTCTTGTTAATCTTAAGTAGTTTTTTTTAAATTAGATGAACTAAAGATTTTTGCTTTAAACTAACATAATTCAATTTCGTGGAACCTGTTGACAAAATAATTTTAATTAAAGTCAACGTTTCATTTTTTTGAGTGTAGCTGATGGATTTATTACTTCTAGGTTGGACAATTGTTGTAGTTTATTATTATCAAGCTGCCCTAAAAACTCGCTGATCCAAACTGCTGCAGTAAGGGTACTAACAGAGAGAGAGAGCATGTTTCTCTGATACTGGCTTTTCTTCACTGTTAAATCCAACATATCTAAATAAAATCAGAAGGATAAATGAGTTAATATTAAATATTAAAATGCTGTTTGTAGCTCATCTTCTTCCTCTGTTATGGTGCAACTGAGGCATTTAGTCACTATTATGCAACAGGCTTGTTACTATCACGCACTAATGAAAGTATGATGCTACATTTTTTTTAAACAATAAATTGCTTAAAATGGGAGAGACTCACCCAAAAGAAGTAGCAGAAGATGAATAAGGTGTACTTAACGCCTCGGTATCCTCTCATGTCCTCTCAGCAGTGCTGTTGTTCTGTCAGACTGTCGGAGGCTTGTTATCCACTGAGACTAAAGCAGGACATGTGTCGGCCTGCTGAGGCATTCCTGCTGCTGAGGGAGGAGACATCTGTCACTTTCTAATCTCATCCACTGTGTCTCACCTTTTTGGAGACAGCCCCTTCTGTTTATGATTTGATGTCTCCAAATAATCTTTAACTTTTGTGAATTCAGTGAACTTCTAGAATCACAGCTTTGCGATTTCAAAGAAAGAAACATAGCAGGAGAGCTAGCTCATATCATCCGTCTGTGTCACGCTGGTTTCCCTGTGGAAACAAATTAGTTAAAATAACTTTTCTCCACTCACTTCATTCATTGTGTGTTCTGTTACAACTGGCTCATGAGATGCAAAATAAAATCAAGAGTTCACGTTTTTTATTTTATTTTGTGTTTTGGAAACATGGGGTTTATTTGTTCACGGTTTTTATGGGCAGCTGAGGGTATGAGCAGGATGCTGACTCAAAGTAGAGCTGGGACTAATCCATATCAAAAGAAGCAGCTAGAAGGCCCCCTGCACGCCTGCTAGGTGAGGTGTTTTGGGCACACAGCTGCAGACTCAGGACACAGGCTGAAGAGATTATGTAATAGTAAATGGACTTTTTCTGTGCTTTTTTGGGGGGGTTAGGATACTTTGACCAGAGCAGCCAGGGTTTGAACCACCTACCTTCCAATTACACCTCCCTGCTCTACAGTCATGGATTAAAAAAAAAAATACAGGCTCATCAAAGTTCAAATGAACAGGTATTGTGCATATATGGATGCTGGCAAGAACATCTGGACACTTAGCAGTTAAACCCATGCATCACCCAAAGCCACAGTATTGCTAGTAAAGGTTCATAAAATTATGATTACTCATAAAGCTCATTGTGAGCTTTGCAAACAAAACTGTGTGCAGAACAACAGGGCTCCCAGATTTCATTTAAAATATATTTGTCCAGATTTGTGTTTTTAATCATGTATTTCTCTGTCTTTTTTTTAAGAACTCCCACAGCAACACGCCTGTAAGGAAGAGAAAGTTCCCACTTCTCACCTGTATGACCCGAAAGGAACTCCAGTCTGGAACAGGAGGTCCCAGAGAGTCCACACAAACAGGAAGCCATAGTTCTGCAATTTTTTTGAGAAAGAAATTTGGTGAAAGCAATAAACTAACATGCTGCATGAAAATCCACAAAGATCTCATCAGATGTTCACGCAAAACATCAGAAAAGATTCTGCTGTAACTCTGAACTACAAGCCGAGATGAGAACCCACATCAGTGAGAAGGCCACGGGACACATGTGGGAAAAGATTTACCCTCAGTAGTAACTTGTCCTCATGATAACTCCCACATACAGTCATATTGAATTCAATTCAATTTTATTTATATAGCGCCAAATCACAACAATATTGCAGACACATATGTAAGAAAACATTATCTGAAGTTAATTTTAAAAAGATGTATTAATACATTTTACAAGATCTGGGTCTCATCTGTGTCACACTACACATGCGTGTCATGTGTGTCACAAATGATCATTCTTAGGAATACCATGGATTTTTATTTTAAAAGGTACCTATTGTAAATTAATGTATTTAAAATAGTTTCAAACCAAATTCACTAAAGCGATGAACAAATTTCAAACAAATCACTGCTACAGTTTCATGTTCAAAACATGAAGTTGTGGGGCTGAAATGCGCTTTGTGTAATGCCCGTTTAGACCACAAGGTGGTGCAGTGACTCAAAGTAACCTCGAACCAGGCAAGTCAACAAAACAAACACTTAAATGAGACCTTTTATGTTGCTATTACCTGGCATCATAAAAAGCACAGACCGCTTAGGAAAACCATGTGCTGAGGTGTGAGTGCTCTAATATTTAACATTTATGGTTCAGTACCCGCTGAGAGGTTTGTGCCATTTTTCTTGTTTGAGTTATTAATAGAATTTGATTTTTACTACAGTTATGCAGCAGCTGGAACCTGGCAGGGCCTGGTGACTGCAATAAAATAAAAACGGCACAGAAAAAACTACTTTGTGAACGCGCTGTTTCCTACAAACACCGGGGTGAATGGTGCCGTCAAGCTGTGGCCCAATAATGCAAATTTCGTGCTGTACGCGGGTTTTAATGCAAATTTGGTGGATCCTGTGAAGCCTGTTAGCGCCATTATTGATTTATTCATTCATTCATTTAATAATTATTATTTATTTCCCGGTCTCGAGTACAGTTTTGGTATGTGGGACGTCACAGCCTTCGAAAGAAACAAAATACAACATTTTCCCGTTTCACAGTAAAGTCTTTATAGAGATGTCCAGCAATGAATCTACTGAAGTCTTTCCAAAATGTTCCAGTGTATGAACAGATCCAGAGGTGCTGCACAGTCTCAGGATGGCTTCCACAAAATCCACAGCTCACATTTATGTCCCTTTTGAACTTTGTCATGTAATGATTAGCAGGATAAAATTTATGCAGTATTTTAAATGAGACTTCCTTCACTTTATTCGTTACCAGATACTTGTTAGGAATTGACCATACTCTTTTCCAGTTAATGTCACTGACAAAGGAATTCCAATAAGAGACCACATGTGGGATAGTTAGAGATTCTGTCTGGAACAAAGCACGGATATTCTTATTACTTTTACTGTGGTTTGTTAGACAGATTCTTCCTATGTGTGAATCTAAAGGGTTGGGGAGAGAAACAGATGATATGCAAGGTTGAACACTCCAATGGACCAATCAGCATGCATTAGAAGAAGATTGACGTTTTAATGGCCCAAATCTGCTTCCGTGTAGGAAAACTAAAGAATACGAGTCTTGTGTTATTTACCTTTTCGTCGACTACTGTTATTGTATGTGTGTAAGGTGTCTTAAAGCAAGAAAACAATTATAATTTTCGCTGTTTAGCGCCATTGAGTTTACCTCCCGAGCGCCCTCTGCTGTGCCAACGGCTGAACTGCCGTAAGTAATAGTGGGGCGGCTCTTGGTCCACCATTAAAAAAAACTACAGTGATGTAGAAACAGTGACCGACAAATATAAAAATGACGTGTCGCTCAAAACTTCCTGTTTGGGGAAGTCGTGGTGACTTCAAAGAAACCCGCTGCTACGAAAGTTTTCGGAGACTTTTCCAAATGTCCCTAAATGATCCACATATGACTGAGCTGTCAGTGGAAACCAGGAAATTAAAGCTTTTCCTGAGTCCCTCCTCCTCTGTCTCATGTAGTAGCTTGTTTGCTTAAAGATCAGCGCACAGGGGATTAAAACCGCATCGATCACTCGAAACAGATCTACCGGATCAATAACTCGGTGAGTGACTGAGCGACATGGATGCGAGCTGCCGGGACTGGATGTCAGCCTTGCCTGAAGAGCTGTGGGACGTTCCTCTCACACACCTGGCCATTCCAGGTACATTCGCACATTTAGGATTCCTCGTGAATTTATAGACGCACAGCGCAGCCAACAGTCGTGTAATTGTCGTATTTCTGTGTTTAAATATGTTGACAGTCACCTGAAGTTTTAAGGCGCTTTAAACACAAAAATATCAAAAGCATCAGTGTTACAATTATCTACCAATGGAAAATCACTAAATACGTTTACTTAATATTGAAGTAATACCTGGTAATACTTTATGTCAGTACTATTTATTCTACTTTACATGTGTACTTCAACACTAGACTTTTCCTTCCACTAACGTATTTCACAACTACTTTATATTTTTATTATTTATATGCAGTGTAAGAAATGTGTTATCTCTGTGGTTTAAAACTCTGCATATTCACAGACAGATTTGTTTTTGGCTGTGTGCAAACCAGACCACATTTCCCCTGTTTTGGCTACTTCACACTGGCTGCAGCGCGTCATAGGTTTCATTGTTTGTTTTTAAGTCACTGGATGGGTTAGCCCTGCCTCACCTTTCTGGTTTTTAAACTATGCACACTCCCAAAAGATCATTGCTGTCAGCTGGCTGGATGCTTCTGGCCTTTACTGAGAAACAGATTAAGGTGTAGAGGACATCGGGCCTTTGTTGTAGCGACACTGAACAGTTGACCTCACCAACCACCACCACCGACATCTTCAAACCCTGTTTGAAAAATCATTTTCATGTGAAGCTGAGCCGTTTTGCTTGTGTTGTTTGTTATTCTTTTAGTTTTACAAAACTGAAAGAATGGACTCGATGTGTGAAGTTAGACCTGGTCACCCTGACCTTTGGGGCTCCCCTCTCACTGGGAACATTGTTTTTTGTTTTAATTTAATTACATTTCTCTGATATTATTTTGATATTTTCACTCACAAATACAACATTTACATACATATTTTACACTCTGGTATTGTTACTTTCACTGAAGTAAATGATCTTCTTTTACCACTGGACAACAATTCAGACTGGGATTGTTACAGTTACACAAAACAGTCATGATCACACACAGACACAGTAAACAACAAAGTCAACATTTATCAGATAAACAAGCAAGTAAGAATTTTTTTGAAGCAACTTGCGCCACAAACCAGTTTCTTTACTTTTAAAATGTGTTCCTGTAGGAAGCCACGATGCCATGAGTTACTGCCTGGACATAAACTCCCCGTTGGTCAGGGCTGAGTCGGACTTTTTCCGGCTCCTGGATGGAGTTTTTAGCTGCTTCACAAGGCCGGCCATTTTTAGATGGGCCACCACACAGGTAGGCACTGAAAATACAACCACTGCGCTGTCACTATGTCGGCAAAGGTGTGAGGACAACTGAGAAGTCAGTGCCATGGGTGCTGAGACGAGACGGTCCCAAGTTTAAACAGGTTGTTTGGTCTTCTTAATATACTTATTTAAAAAAGTTGTTGGCTGCAGACAGAAAGACTGTAAGTTGATGATAGAAAGCAAAAATGAGAAGAAATACATTTAAACACTCCACATGTGAGTAGTCATGTGATCCAGTGTTGCTGTACAAATATTGATTGTAGTACAAAATGCTGTTTATATGCCAAAAAAGTTCTTAACTAGTCAGTGTGCTTTGCAAATGTATTTACAGACCAGGGCTCAGGAGCCAAGGTCTAAAAAAACGAATCAAGAAAACAGAAAAAGTGCAGCGATACTGTTTTTCACAGTTACTGCTGCTGTAGGAAATAAAAGGCCACGTGCCTGCCAGGTGCGAGCTAATCAAATGAACTTTATCAACTGAGCATCAGCATGCGTGAGTATCTCTGTAAAAGCGGAAGTTGTGACAGTTTCCTGGCCTGGAACATGCAGGTGTGTGTTGACAAGTGTTGACAGATTATTCCCACGTTAAAAACATGCAAAACAGCTGCCAACAGCTGGACATCCCTTCAAATTTCCGTCAGTGTCAAACCCTGCAATGTTCAGAGAAACGACAGAAAGCCCAAGAGCTGCATCTCACACTCAACAGGCCTCAGTTAGCATGTTAATCGTTAAAGTTCAGGATAACAAATTAGAAAAAGGCTGAAGGCTGTTTGGGAGGAGAAACCTTCTCTCTTATAAGAACATGGCAAAGCTGCATCTGAACAATCCACAAGATTTCTGGATCAGCGTCCTTAGGAGACCAAAGCGGAGATATTTGGTCATCATGCCAACTGTCAGGCACGGTGCTGGACATCTAGAGAAAAAGAACTATTGATTAAAAATATATCATTTGTATCTAAACGCAAATGATAAATCGTTTAAACTGGTTATGATGTAGAAAATGAGTGTTAAATAAAGTACTTTGCATGTGGTTGAAACAGGTAAGCTGGTTGGAACCATGTAGAGTAAACCGAAATTAGTCAGTCGAAAAAATGTTTGAAATGAATGCACGCAAAAATGGGAGGTGGTGTTGATGACGAGGTCATTGAATCCAGGACTGGTTTCAGTGACGCCTCCATCAGGAAATCATGTTGACCTCTTTCCTGTCAGGATAAAACCATTGAAGAACAGCTTTCAATGGGGATTCGGTACTTTGACCTTCGTGTTGCACACAAACCAAACGACTCGTCCAGCGACTTGTACTTCACACACGTCATATACACTCATGTGACCGTACTGGTGAGTTTAGCACTTTCACCTGACAGTTAGTGTTATTAGAAAAAACAAATCACTACTGCACAATTTTTTTCAAAGTTCAAGGTTCTGCTGCACCTGAATAGATCTCATTTCTATTGGATTGTATTATTTTGAGATGCAACAGAAAGTCTTTTAAACAATATTAGCATTTACCAGCTGGTACAGATTTTATCAGTTTTTGCTGGAGTTCTTTGTATGTCAGTTTATTTAGAGGTGGAGATTTCTACAAAGAGCTTAAAGGGTTCGGTTTATTTTTAAAAGCGTAAGTCTGGCTCCTCTGGTAGTTACAGTGAGTATCCTATTTAACAGGAAACACTTGAGTCTGTTGCTGCTTGGCTCGAGGCTCACCCGAAGGAGATCGTTATCCTCGCTTGCAGCCATTTTGAAGGAATGGATGACAAATGCCACGAATCGTTCATTTGGTCCCTGAAGAAACTGTTTGGCTCTAAGCTGTGTCCCCAGAAGGTGAGCTTGTCTCTCTGCACAGGTGATTTATGGTACAAAAAATGTCTGGTGCACCGGGACTTAAGAGTGGCCCGCTGGTCCTCCACAGGAATCGGCGCTGACCTTGCGGAGTCTGTGGGCGTCGGGTTACCAGGTCATCCTCTCCTATGAATGCCAGCTTGCAGTGAGACATCAGGAGCTGTGGCCTCCCGTCCCTTACTGGTGGGCCAACCAGCGCAGAGCACATGGAGTCATGACTTACTTGGACTGGCACAAAGACCTGGGACGTCCAGGTGAGTTTGGACTGTAGAGATTAGATATGTATGCGCGTCAGTGGCTAAAAACTCAGTTTTCTCTCCTCAGAGGGCTTCTTTGTGTCCGGCCTGAACCTGACAGCTGACAGATATTACATCACCAAGAACCAGAAGGAATCCCTGCGGACGCTCACCTACAGCAACTGGGAGTATTTGAGGACATGGCTTGAGGAACAGAGTCCCGGATCAGACGCCGGGAGCCTCAACATCATCGCGGGAGACTTTGTGGGTTCACTGCCGCTCTGCTCTGCCGTGATTGCACTGAACCAAAAACTTTGCCGGAAGAACTCCAGACGGATGAAAAAGCATTATTAGCCACACCAAACCTCATTTCCTGTGTTCCTCGGTGTCTCACGTGAATTTTTGTCTCCACTAAGACTTGAAAGAACTGTAACTTCTGTCTGCCTCAACATCAACTCATGAGGGCATTTTATGCTTAGTACAACCTTTTTATTCCTATACTCGACTAGAGTGGCTTCGTGAAACCCTCAGTTTACCATAAAAACAAGCTGTTTTAGCCCCTCCCCCTTTAGCCAACTTTCTTCGGACTTGCTGCCAGTCGCAAGCAGAAGGTTTTCACAGCAGGTGTGTGTAGAAAGAGATGAAACTCTGAAACTGAGCATTTAGAGCTATCTGAAGTTTGCCTTTTATCTCTCGTGGGTCATTTGTGCATCTGAATCTTTGTGCAATCTGAGTTTTTACAAGAAAACATTGTAACAGATTTGTATCATTATATATTTTAACATACTGTACAGTAAAAGCAGTCTTTTCTTTAACTGAGGTACAGTCCATTTTTACTTCTGCTATCTTGCCCTTCCTCCCCTCTCATCTGCTTCCAAACAGCTTCTTGTAGCGCCCATGAGCAGCGGTGCTG
This sequence comes from Astatotilapia calliptera, assembly GCF_964374335.1. Taxonomy (NCBI): domain Eukaryota; kingdom Metazoa; phylum Chordata; class Actinopteri; order Cichliformes; family Cichlidae; genus Astatotilapia; species Astatotilapia calliptera. The sequence goes on along the minus strand of NC_137436.1, from coordinate 40,417,791 downwards.
ATGATGACCTTGACAACGGCCGAACCTTCGTCTGCATCCACCTGCACGTCCTGAACGGTGGCCTCTTTGTACAGCCAGCTGTGGAAAAGCATACACATGTTACCACACGTGCTCCATTGATCCAAATGATACGCTGACACAGACAATCCCACCTTAGCTGAGGAGAGCTCAGGTTAACTTTGAGCTCTAAAATTTGTTTCCCCGTAGCCTTTAAGATCTCCTCCTCCACTGCTTCCTTCAGCTGTTCCAAGCCCCTCCCCTCCAGGGCTGATATAGGCAGAGCAGCGAGCTCTGCAGACTCGTAACTGAGAGACAACCATAACAAAACAGGTCAGAAATATGATGTCAGCCATAATACCAATAATAACGTAGTACATTATAAGCAGGTCCTGATGGAAGTTACTGTATATATGTGCTGATGACAGTGGTAGGTGAGCTGGTTTTTGCCCTTACTTGGTGAGGAGATCAGTTTTATTGTGGACCTCTATCATGGAGTTCATCAGCCTGTCGGGCATTTGCAGGTTCTTCAGGACATTCAGCACGTTCACCTTCTGACTCGCTGTCTCTGGATGGCTGATGTCTCTAACATGAATCAGAAGATCCTGAAATGATGAGAAACACAACCACAGTCTCCCGTTTTAAAATGTGCAACTTTACAGCAGTTAGAAGACTGTCAGGAGTTTTCCTGTAATGCAACTCAGGTCAGAATAAATGACACTCAGACAGGTTTGCAGGTTTAACGTGCACACGGGTGAGAGCTCAAACGGAGACTCACACTCCGCAGCAGTTGCCACCCTTTATTTATACTCAAGCATGTTTGCGTCACAGTCACATGCAAGAAGAGATAACATATAACGATCACAGACCCATGAGTGGAAGAGATAACATACAAAGGTAGAGACTTTATGCTGAGCTTTGCACAGTGTAACTTCTCTAGTACAAAGAGCAAACACATCTAGAGAACCTCAAATGAAATGTACTTCTATACATAAACATAATAAAATCTTTCAACAAAGACGTTAAAAGTCGGCTTGGCCCCTACAGTTTTTATTCAGGGGTGAATTTAAATTTAATTAAAGCTTACGATGGTGTGGCTGCTTCGACTGCCACGAACAGTTAACCAAAGTCACACAAGCGCACCAAACCTGGACAACAGACAAGTGGAAACACATGGCTTGATGTCGGCCGCGACATTCAGAGGTTAGGGACAGAATTTGGTACGAACAAAATGAAAGCAGCATCCTTTCCTGTATCAACAGCCCGAACTGTTTCATTTTTTATTGTTTACGCCAAGTTTAGATTTTTATGTTGGATCGCTAAAATGTTTTTCACACCTCGTTTTAGTTCTTAGTTTTACTCCTGCAGCGAGTGTGTGATAAACCTCGGTTTGCTACGTACCGAATGCTTAATATCTTCCAGGGTGGCAGCGAATGAATCGATGAGCTGGTGGGGCAGCTGGGACAGGAAGCCGATGGTGTCCACATACAGAACGGTCATGTGACTCGGCAGCTGGCCAGCATGGACGGTAACGTCCAGTGTGGCAAAAAGCTGGTTTCTGGGCTGGAGGCCGGTGTCCCCCGTCAGAGCTTTGATCAAAGTCGTTTTTCCTGGACAGATGAAATCAGAAGAAACGTGTCACTGTTGTGGATGCTGTAACATTTAACACTTTATATGAAAACAATCTGCTTTTTTACTGCTCTTCTACGTTTCCAGCCTCTCACCACAGTTGGTATATCCCAACACTGAGACGACGGGGAACTCCCTGTGTCTGCGCTGAGATCGCAGGAGGTGCCTCTTTTTCCGAAGTCTTTCCAGCGCCAAGCGGATCTTTATCTCCCGCTCTTTCAACAGCCTCTGCTGGATCTCGTACAGCGTCTCTCCTGAAAGGACCAGAGACTTTATATCATCATTTCCCAGCAGTACGGCTTTCTGCTCATCACTGATACAAATATCTGGCCGGGAAACACAGCCACCGTAGGAGCGCCTAATGCTCACTTCCTATTTTGCAAATAGACTGTATATAAAAGATGGACTTAGCCACCATGATGTTACAAAGTGGTCGATAAGATTGATTGTAAAGCCAATTGTGTTTGAAGCTGAAGCTCAAACCAGACCTGACGCCCCCTGCTGGCTGTTAGAAAGACTGCAAAATATGGGAATAAGATGCATGCCTCAATAATGGCACGAACATATAACTGTATCAGATCCAAATTGAAGAAAACTGATCATATATTATTAAAATTGTCCCGGCATGGTTTGTGAAGCAGAAGGTAGCTCCATGGTGTAGTGGTTACCACCTTACATGTGACAGCTCCTCGGTCTGGGAGCAGATGCACAGCCAGCCTCAGGGGTATAAAATTTAGATTTAGATTAAAAAGCTATTAGAGTTTATTATACTATTAGAGATTAGAGTTATTTTAATTAACTGGAAACAATATAAAATAAGTTATTTCAATGTGGGTAATTGGTGTAAGGGCTTTATGGATTCAGAACCAGATATTATGTCCATGATTTATATACAGTATTGGTAACAACCAATCAAAAAGAGACATCTATACACACAGGTAGACTCGTTTCCACTGTGGATGCTGCATCACCTGATCCGCCAATGTATCTCGATCCTCCGCCCTGTTGATCCAAGTTTGCCATTTCATTTTTCAGCCGTGATCTGCCATTAACGTACCAAATGTGACTTAACACTGATAGGAAGGCATCATCATAACAGACTGAAACATTTTACAAGCCACCCACAGGTAGCAGTGTAAGGTACCTTAACAGAGGGATCTCTGCCAGTGAGATCTGAAGCTTGGCTTCTTTGGTTCTGGCGTTGCAGCGGAAAATGTGGAGGACTACTGAGTATCTGTCAAACACTTTGACCCCCCAGACTTCCTCAAAGTCCCTCTAAACAGAAATGAGTAAGAAAAATAAAGAAGAAGAAAAAGAATCATCAACAAAAGAAACCTTTCATCCAACACAGCCAGAGTTTTCAGACATGCTCACCTCAGACAAAGGAGTCAGACGCTCAACATTGACGAACACAGCAGTGATTCCTGCTGTTTGCCTGATCCTCTCTGCAGGGAAACAGCAGGTAATTCACATGTAAGCAGCACTTGGTCTAGACCTTCTGATTCACCGGAGTGGATCATACCTGTGAGAGTCTGGAAGTTCCCTTTCCCAAATATCCTCTTCTTCTCTGGAGTCTTGGTGGAGAGGATCATCTTGTCCACCACAGTCCAGTTCTCCAAGGTGTTCACAAGCCCCTCAGCCTCGGCCATCATCAGCTCAGCTGCAAATGTAACGGTGCAAACTTGTGATAATCTCCACTGGTGTATCTTTGTTCTTGGAGAGCAATCATAGCTCAGGATAATTGCCTTAAAAATGCTCTCACTGCAGCCTGCCAGACTTTCTTCTTCTTGGCTGCCTCTCACAAACAGAAGCTTTAAACAGCACATGGGTGGAGCTCTAGCAGTGTTTAATATGACACCGACATTAGTCAGAAAATAAGGAAAAACATACATTTAAATCTACTTTTTCCATCTGGCTCATCTGAGCATGTGTGTGCTGTTACCTGTAGTCAGATGCTGTTTCCTGCTTCCCCACTTCACATCTGGGTGGACGATGAACACCCTGTGCTGTTCCTCTCCGATGCCTGCAGGAATCTGCTGCTGGAACAGCTCCTCCACCTCGCTGTCCTCCAAGAAATCTTCATCCTCGCCCTCCTCATGAAACCCGTTGCTGCTGCCGAGGTCATCTGTGCTCTTCGGCCTGAACGCGGAGAGCCCAAATGCCCTGGTCTGCAGGCTAGTTGCCCCTCTCTGCCGCTGACAGGTGTTGACTGCATGTGCGTGATCAGGTGTATGCAGCAGTCTGCAGGTGGCTCGTGCCCCTACCTGACAGCTCCTCGTGCAGGATCGCTGCAGGACGGGCATCCACGAGCTAATCCTCCTCAGGGCTGTCAGGAAGCTCATCAAACCCTGAAGTTCACACAACGTGGATCACCGCAGGTCACACACGCGCGCTGCTGACGTCGTTCTTCTACAGGCTCACCTGTAGAGATCACACTTCCTGTTTGGTTTAGAAAACATAATTTATCTCAATAAATATACAAAAAGTTGGACTATGACTGATTATGAGCGAAAGCACACCAGGATCAGCCCGTGAGTAGCTGTGTTTTGAGTTTCGTGGGGCTTTTGGGTTTTTTGGTCCCCGCGTTTTGCCTTCCAGTTAGCATTTCCTCCATGAGTTCGCACTAAACGACAAATTTACCGTCAGTAAAGGATTTTAAGCTAAACAGAGACACCTGAATGGGATAAAACCTCATTTACATTTAAGATTATTCGCTTGAAAAATAGCGCAATAAGATTTTTTTTGATCCAGTCTGGAAGAAAACGTTTCCTGGAAGACTAAACCCGGGGATGTGAGTATGACTTACCAGTATTTCCTGTTTGCGTCATTTCCTCTGTAGTTATGTTTCCACAATTTTCTAAAACACAGCTGATTGTCAAAATAAGAGTTTAAGGTTATTTAAAAACACAGTTTTAATATTTATATTCAGTGTTTTTAGGTATGCTGATTTCACTCACAATATTGTGATTTATTCCGCCCCCTAAAACGTTACTGCGCAACATCGATTTAACTTTCACTTAGTTTGAGTTCATATATATATATGTGAGACCTGGGAGCTTGAGGGTCCTGAGCAGTATGTTCGCTGTTCCTAGGACTGCGCTCTTCTGGACAGAGATCTCCGATGTTGTTCCCAGGATCTGCTGGAGCGAATGGAGTTCCCATTCGCCTGCGGGATCCCCATGTACTTGTAACTGTCCTCTATGTCTGCAATGTTGCCTTCTGGTAGTTCAATCCCCTCAGTTCTGACTACCTTCCCTCTCTTTGATACCATCCGACTACACTTCTCCAGTCCGAACGACATTCCAATGTCATTGCTGTATAGCCTGGTAGTGTGGATCAGTGAATCGATGTCTCGTTCACTCTTGGCATACAGCTTGATGTCATCCATGTACAGGAGGTGGCTGACAACTGCTCCGTTCCGTAGTCGGTATCCGTAGCCAGTCTTGTTAATGATCTCACTGAGGGGGTTCAGGCCTATGCAGAACAGCAGTGGGGACAGAGCATCTCCTTGGTAGATCCCGCACTTGATGGTGACTTGTGCTATGGGCTTGGAGTTGGCCTCCAGTGTTGCCACATCCCCATTGAGTTCCTGATGAAGGCTCTTAGGGTCCCATTGATCTTGT